>NC_034419.1:9525647-9613414 GCF_002078875.1 Numida meleagris | reverse complement strand
AGTCAGATGTGAATTAGTTCACACACAAAACACTTCCTTGGTGCATTTCATTGCTAGGAGCTGCTTTGATGCCCCCTTTCCTTTCTGTGCTACTAATTCAGAGAAACAACAGGGCGCTGGTAAAGTATGCTTCCTGCTGGACTCAGCACCTCCTGATCTGGTCTAAGTCTTCAAACTCTAAAGAAAGCAAGGAGGACACTCAGGCTTATTAATAACCTAGCAAATCCTCCTGGTTTGCTGCCCTGGGTTTTTACAGCCTGACTGTATTGCAGAGCCTGTAGTGGATTCCTCTGACTCTGGAGTGCTCCAGGGTATCTTCAGAGTGCCTGAGGGTGGCTATCACAAAGGCCAGAACCATATTCTGGTGTCTCTGACAGGGTGTACTTGGCTACATGATCTCAGTTTATCTCCGGAAATCTACTGGCTTAATAGCATTTCATTGTAGTCTGGTGATCCTTTTAGGCCTTTTCCATTTGTTTTTTTCTCTGTGTTGTTTTTTGCACTAGGCCGATCTTGTTAAGTCAGTTGCACTGTTGTCCTCTCCTGCAAGCCCTGCAGATGGGTCACTTCCTGGTACATGCAGGCCGGGAAGTGCTGTAGAAAGGCTGTCTGTAGCCCATTTCACTTCGTTGTTCAGTGCTTGGGTCCAGGTCTGTACAGGGAGGACTTAAAAAGGAAGAGAAATGTTATCACTTGTTACGGGAAACTTTTCTATCAATTTAATGTAGTTAAGCTTCTTTTTAACAAAGACTGTCAAAGCCGGACTTCTCAGAGAGGTGCGCCAGGCCCCAGAGCAGACAGAAGACAGTAATTCCTAGAAAAGCATTTTCCACCTACCTGGACTTTGCTGTAGTCCCATCTGCCAAACGTTTGATCACACTGACGCCTGGTGGCTGCTGAAGAGTTGGAAACAAAAAAATTAAAAAAGGACTTTCTTCCCTTCTCTTTATCTGCGGATATGTGTTTCTTCTGACTTGCCTAGAACAGTCACCAGCTTTACTCACAGGGGCTGCTGGAATCGCCTGTGAGCAGAGGGGCTGGCACTGAGCACGGATGGGATGATTTGTGCAAGGATGTCACTGTCTGCAAAGTGATGAGATGGGACGTTCTCCTGTGTCACCAGTGCAGGGGCCCTGGACAGCAATCCCACATCATGGCTCCTTCTGCCCCCTCTTCTCCTCCAGGACTACAGCCAGAAGTCGGAGGCTCTGCCTGGAAACAAAATGTGGTTCATCAGAGCTCAGTGGGTGCTGGCACGAGCGACTCTGTGCCCCAGAGCTGCAGTGCTGGCAGTGGCTGGACGCACGGCCACGAGCAGAACGGCTCCACCTCTGTGGGACAGCAGCCAGACAGGGGCAGGGATGGCCCAGCTGCAAACCGCTTCCAGATCTTGCTGAGATGTCCTGAATGGGGCCTGCATAGAAGGGTCTAGTACTACACGTGCTGGGCCTTCGCCTCCTGCAAGGCTGCCTCACGGTGTGTCAGGTGTAGAGACACCGAGCGCTGCCTGCTAACTGCTGAGCTGCGCTATCTGTAACGCGGGCTGCCACCATTCTACCTATCGCCTCGGGGCAAAGTGCGCAGTGTGAAGTAGCAGGGGCACAGCAGTGCGCGGATGATTGCTCCATGACCTTGAAGCAGCAGAGCAGCATCCCACCACGGCTGCTGCCCTCTGCAGCTCGTCTGTTACCAGCCCTTCGCAGGTAGCCGTAACCCTGCTGGCAGCCTCGCAGCCCTCCTTCCTGCCGGACCCTGGCCTCTACTTGGGCAGTAGAAACACTTGTGTCTGGCCCTGCGAGCGCCGGGGCCGCGGTTTTGGTTTCTTTGCAATAAAACGCACCTCTGTGGTGTCTGACCACTGACCTGAGTGGCCTCTGCTTGTCGCGTCTCAATCCTCTTCCCCACCTCCATCTCTTGGAGCAGGGCCCGTCAGCAATCCCAGCAGCACAGCCGGGTCCCCGCCCCCCCGCACTCTGCCCTTGCTCCTGACCCCGAACACAGCCCCCGCGTTGCGCTCCGGACTCGCGGCTGCCAGCCGGCGGTTGGTCCTCCGCGCCGCCTGGGGGCGCTGCGCTCCGAGCCACTTCCCTCGTGTGGCGGCGGAGCCTCTCCTAGCGCCCCGCCCGCGCCGTGTTTACATCCGCAGCCGCTTCCGTCCCGTCGCCGCTGCGGCCCCTCGGCCCCGCGCCCCGGCCCGGCCGTCTGCCCTCTGCCCGCAGAGTCAATGCGGCGCCGCCGCCTCGCGGCCTGCCCTGGCCATGGACACCAACGATCTGTTCACCAGCTGCAAGAAGGGGGACGTGAGCCGCGTGCGGTGAGCGGGGCCCGGGGTGTGGGGGTTGTGGGCGCTTCGCGGCCTCGCCCTCCGCGATCCCCGGCCTTCCTCCCTCAGCCCCCGGGCGGGCACCGCCAGACTATTGCTCGTGTGGGCAACGGTGTGGAGCGGCTAGGAGAGCTTGCTCCTTTGCAGCTGATGGATGAGGCCTGGGGGCCGTTTGTATCAGTTGTGTGGTTGCATCGGCTTAATTCGTTGCAAATGGTACGTTGCAGCTCTGCTGTAGAAGGAGGGGCCCTGCGGGTGACCTTGCAGAGGATTTGATAGCTAGCATTGAGGTGACAGGGGAGAAACTGTCAGTCTGAGAACGCTGAAAACAAAGGGGATGAGCTCCACATGGAGCTGAAGTGGGCTGAGTAGGAAGGAACTGAGTGGGTAATCAGGTGCAGCTGAAGTTTGAGGAAGGAAGGAAGGATAGAGGGAGGGAAAGGAGGAACTGATGTGGTGGGTGAGGAAAACGTTTGAGGGCCTCCATGTGGCTAGGAGGGATTGCTGTCACTGTAGGTGGGGACAGGCTGTAATAAGAGCCAGGCTGCTTGGGAGACCTGTGCGTAAGGGGGAGGTTGGCTTCTAGAGGTGCCAAAGGGGAAGAGTTGGCAGCGCTTGATACAGTGTAAGTGAGCAGGACAAGAGAGCGACAGGAATTAAGAGCAGTCTGGAGTGACACTGATGTTGTTACTCATGGCAAGAAAAGTCCCAGACAGGGTAAGGAATCTGGCCTTGGCCTTCTAAGTTTGGCCATATATTGTAAGCATCCAGGCTGTGAGTGTTTTAGGAGGATATGAAGGTACTGCTGAAGTGCTCCTACTTCTCTTATGCCTCTGGCCCTGTTATGGGTCAGTGGGAGGTGGGCTTGATTCCTCTCTTCCCCTACACATGACTTAAGACTCAAAGAGCCAGCAAGCTGTGCTGAAGTTCTTTGATTTGTCTGATGCCCCTTCAGCCATAGCTGACGTCTCCCCAAGTTGAATGCAAGATCCTGTTGTGCCTTTGGAAGTTACTGTACAAATTCAAACTTGTATCTTTTAAAAGAGAAGTGTAGCAGAAATGCTAAGTCATGGCTTGAACCATTGATTGAGCACCTGGTGGGAAGGCAGGGCCAACCCAAGGGAGCTCAGGTGCATGCAATGCACCTGAGTGATTGGAAGGAGTAGAGCCGGGATCCACCCGTTCCCAGACCTCACTTAGGGCTTGGCAGTGGAGGAAAGGGTATCTTGCTGGAGATTCCTGTGTATCTGAGGCTTTCCAAAGGTAAGCAGATTTTCTTCATTTGTTTCTGTGCTTATAGCTGCTGCGTTTGGGCTTATCTTCGCTTGCTGTAGCCTAGGATTTTGCTACTCTGCTATTGTTGCTGTGCATTTCATTGTGTTACAGCGTTACAAGGAGAATATGTCTGAGTGAGCAACTGCATGAAGTTATGCTCTTTTTTTCTTTTCCAGATACCTTCTTGAGCAGCGAGATGTGGAAATTAATGTCCGTGATAAGTGGGACAGTACACCTCTGTGAGTCTTACACCCTACAGTGCTGGCTGGGCAGGAAGGCAGGGCTTTCAGGGCTCTTTCATCCTCTCTGCATCATAGCTGGGAGCTCTGTTACAAAATGAGTTGGGTTCTGCTTTGCAGGAGCTTTGGCTGCATATTTCAGCTTCTCTCTTCTGTGGGTGCTGTGATAAACGTGCCTTTGTCTCACGAGGGGACACATGCTGGTATAGTGCTGGGAAGCACAGTTAATTTTGTGACCAAATAACCTGGATGGAGCAGTCTGTTCTTGGCCTGGTTAGGCCTTTTTATTCCATTAAAGTCTATGTTATTCTAGAATGTCTTGTCAGGCAAAGGTACGACTTGATGAAATGTGGAGTGACGGTGGGTTTGCTGTCTGACGAGGCTGTGAACTTGCAGTAGGTAGTGAAAAATCTCCTTGCTGTTGCTGAGGATGATCATGCGAGCTCACAAAGTGAACTCTGTTAAAATGAGAAGGCAGATTTGGCAGCTAGTGGCACAACAGAAGATGCAGAACCCAGACTGGGACCTTGAGATCTCCTTGCAAGGCAGCAGTGCCTATGAGTGCTGGGAACGGATCCTGGTTACTGTATTGCTGGGGTCAGGCTTACATGTTATTTTGGAACAATTCCTCTCTCCTATAAGGAGTCATCTTCTAAGCTTATCAAGGGTGGCTCAGTGCTGAATTCTGCGTGCTGTGGTGTGCCCGAACACTGAATTTTGCATCCTGTTATATCTCTAATTTTCTTTCTCTTGTTACTGACAGGTATTATGCTTGCCTCTGTGGACACGAGGAGCTTGTACGCTATCTTCTAGCCAATGGTGAGCAAAAGTGTCCCAATTATCTTTCTTCTTGCTTGTCTATAGAAACTGTATATTTTAAAACTGTACCTTGTGGAAACTTCTGTTTTAATGAACCATCTGATCAGCAATCTCTGGCTGTATTTGGGATCCTTTGGTAACTGTGGGTGCATCCTGGCCCCTTCTGCAGACCACTTGCTGCTTAAATTTACTTCAGGGAAGCTTTCTGTGTTAACTTGAGAGACAACGTGATTTTCAGAAATCAGCGTTTGGAAGCATAAATCTCTGTTGGGAGTATGTTGGTGTAAGAATTGTGCTTCGTTTGAAGAACTGTTATAAAACTTTCTTGCCATCTTCTGTTAGCCTTGCTTCATACAGGTCTTAAAGGTGAAATACAAAGGCTTTTTACTAACGTTAAACAAAGTAAGGCAAACTGTCCATGCAAAGTGCTTGCCTCTTAGGTTCTCAGCAACCAAATTCCTTAATGTCGTGCTCAGCATTCTAGCAGAGGAATCAGTGTGCAGAGTCAGATCTTGGAAGATTTGTCTCTCTTGCTGTGTTCAGTGCGCCTAGTCTACCTGTTCTGAAATAGAAATGTGAAGGGCACTTGCATTCTCCTAGCAGAGTCTAACCTAAAGAGGTGTCTCTTGTCTTGTACAAGGTAGAAATGTCTTCTGCAGGAGCTGTTAAAAGTCCAGTAGGTGATCATGCTCTCTACAGTGAGGTTTTTTTTTTCAGAACATTGCTGGAATCATGCTGAGATGTTTATTACCAAAAGCAGTATAAATGAGTTATGATGCCTTCAGAAAGGGATTAAGTGGTGGGAGCACAGCATTAGGTGATGCAGATCTAGGAGGAGATGAATTTTCATAATAAAGCACAGTAGCATAGGAGATCACAGTGAAACACGTCACCTGCCAAGTAACGTAGTTGTTTAGTGATTGTTCAGGGACACGTGAAAGATGTAACTGCCTGCTGACGTGTACCTGTTGCCATTTTGCAGGAGCAAAATGTGAGGCAAATACATTTGATGGGGAACGTTGTTTGTATGGAGCATTGAGTGATGCCATCCGACGTCTGCTGAAGGAGTACAAGCAGATCACAGCAAAGTGCATGAAAAGAGACTACTATGATGTCTTCCTACAGCGGTAAGCAGATGGAACAGCTCCCTGTGCCATGCGTTCTGTCATCCTTAGCTGCTAACCGAGATGTTCAAGCTCTCTGTTAAGGGTGGATTTGAGAGTCAGCTAATCAGAACCCTGTCTTATTGCTTGGCATGTAGGTTTTCCGAAGGGATGTTCCTCTGTGCCCTAAGGGTTGACTTCCAGGTACACAAGCATTTCAAATATAGCCTCCAGTGACCTAGGTGCAGACTCCAGCCAATGGAAAACTGATCTTTCTAATGCAGAAGTATTAGAATGTCATTCTTGACTGTCAAGCCAAAATCAGATCACTAAAGCCACATCAACAATTTAGGAAAATGTCAGCTAAAATTACGTTTCAGGCCTAAAGTGCTAGTAGCCTACAAACCAAGGTTTCCAATGGTGATAATAGGTGTCTGATTTCTGAGATACTCAGTTTGGGGCTTCTTTAGGCTCTCTTATAGGGAGGTTGCTCTGTTTTTTTTTTTTTTTCTGTTAATTAACACATTTTAATTAAATTTTAATGTTAAATTTAAAATGTTTCTGAAAGTTGCCTATCACGCTATGTAGTCTTAACTTGAAAAGAAGCCCAGCTTGCTCTAGCGGTAGGGGATTAGCGTCAGTCTTTCCCTCTTACTGTTCTTCTACCCTTGAAGCCCTAATATCTAAAGCTAGGGAGAGTAGAGGAAGAAAACTCATTTATCTGACTTAAATCAGATTCTGCCTTTCAGAGAAGTGGAATTTTACAGGGTGATTTATCTCTCTCCCTGATGAGTTTGTGGCTCAGATGATGTAAGGCTGAGCACACATGAAAACCAAAACGTGCTGTTTTCCACTTCTCATTCTGAACAGACCTTACATTAAGATTGATACAAAAGGTGACAGTAGTGGCCAAAAAATAAACAGAACTGTTTCTATTTTGTTTGGGTAAGACATTAGTAGGAAGGATGTTTTAGTGGCAGAAAATTGAGGTCAGCTTTCAAGACTCTGCTTTGACATCAGCTGCTTGTATGACCTCACACCTTTCTGTGTATCAGTCCTGCTTTCTAAAGGGAGTATAATGCCTCACTTCTCCCACCTCATTTGACCTTTCAGGGATGTTTGGGGGAATATTAAACCCAAGAGATGATGTGTATTAGGAAACACTGGTGATAGATGCCAAAAGTCTTTTAAGTAGCAATCTTATTTTTCTCCTTTTAAAGAACGAGGGAGGATATGGGTGTGCAAACATAAACAGGGTTTCATCTCTTATGTGGTAATCTCCTGTGTTGCATGCCTGTAACATCCTTCCTTCATCTAGGGTGTGTCATCTCAAGTCCTTTCCTGTTCGCTGCATGGTTAGGACATGCACAGTGACAGTGGCCAGAGAGCAGGAAAACTGCACCATATCTGGTGGTGGAGTAATTATTTTGCGAAGTATGTGTATCCTGATTGATAAGAGGCATCTAGACAAAGCAGTCAGTCTTTAAACCCTTTTCCCTCTGCACTCTGTGACCTGTTGTTTTCTTTCAGAGCCATGCCTCCCACTAGCTTTGCTCCATTCTCTCCTTTCTCATTCTGCAGCAGTTTTCCTTTCTTCTTGTTCCCTACAGGTTGCTGGAGCAGGGTTATCAAAGCGACATCGTTTTCATTGTTCATGGCAAATCCTTCTGTGCCCACCGCTGCATTCTCAGTGCTCGCAGTGCCTACTTTGCGGAAATGTTTGAGACCAAGTGGAAGGGAAAGAACATGATAGTGTTGAAGCATCCACTGGTGAGCACAGCTGTTGTTCTAGCCTTTCCTTTCTTTTCTTATTTCAGCTGGGTGAGAAAAGTGAGGGGGAAGGATGATGTGAGGGTTAATTTCCACGCTGAGTGTCTCCTGGAGCTCAGCATGACCCTAGGCAAGGCGAAAGACTTGTGAAGGCACTCTGCATAAAATAGCATCTTGTTCAGATAACAAAAGGCATGTTGACTGCATACTTTGCCTTTGTTCCCTCTATCATGGGCTCAAATATAGCTTAATTAATTGCAGTAGCAGGTAGCTGTTACCATCTGCGAGCTGCATCACAGCTCTTCTGTGAGATGAGTTGAATTTGTCTAATTCCTGGTGGACAGGTGGTCTGTAGTGAAGACATCACCTCCATAATTGGCACTAATTGAGTCCCTTTTGTTGCCTTTACAGCAAGAACTAAATAGGCCGTTAAGTGCATTCCATCCATTAATCACCAGTACTCTGGCATATGTTTCTATAGCTTAATTGTGGCAGTGCAAAGCCTCCTATGGAAAACATACTTCCAGTTTCTCAGGACATTACTTAATGTCTCTCTCTGTGTATAAGAACATAGCCTGCCTCTCCAATTAAAAAGAAGAGTTGGAAATGTTTGAGATCGGTAAAAGATTGGATTTTACAGAGTCTGCATTAAAAACTCTTTAGAGCACCTCTGTTAGTTTGGTCCTGTCTCTTGGACACATGGATTAGTAGCAGCCAATACATTAGTAGCAGCCAATACATTTGAAGAGCTGTGTAAACCAAGTGGAGTGGCAGCATTTACTTGCACCGGGAGCAAGGAAATTGGGTGTTCAGACTGCTGTGTTCTAGTCCCCATTTAGATGGGGTGTTTGTGTGTGTGGTTTTTTCCCCAACTTTTTTTTCCCAGCAGAGTTGTGTTTGTATCCAGGCAAGTTTCAAATTTGTTATTAAATTCCTGGGAATTCTCAGGGTGACTTTCTTATGTTTTGTTTTAGATTAATCCCGCAGCCTTTGGCTCTCTGCTGCAGTATCTATACACAGGTAAATGATTTACTGTGTGGATGTGTATATGTGGCTGGTGGGCAGACATGTTAGGGTCCATGAGTAGCCAACATATCCTTTCTGCTGGCAAAGAGAAGAATGTGAGCAATCAGCAGCTCTTCCAAGTTTGTACCTTTTGCCAGTTGTTGTCCTGCCAGTTGACTGCTTTACAGTCATTTAAAAAGAAATCAGCTTTGATTGATAGGTTGAATGGATGTGGAGAATGTGTATTTAACTTTCAGAAAGTAAATTTATCATCTGGAATAACAGTTTCTATACCTGTTGAAAACCTCGGTTCCTATACAGAACATTTCCAGTCTGGCAGATCTGAGCAGTGTGCTCTGAATGATTTGACCACTGGCTGATTTTTTTTTTTTTTCTGAGCACAAGTTGATCTCAGGCCTTCAATCAAAAAGTCAGATATTGTGTTGTAGGCATGTTGAGTGCTGAACTGCTTCAGGCCAGGAGGTGGTGCCAGAAAATAACTTCAAGGTTGTCCTCCAGTCCAGTGTTTTCAAAACTGTTCCTCGCCACATTTTCAGTGATGGTAAAAGATTCTGGGATGACAAGGTAGTGGCTTAAGATCTTTTCTCACCCTAAGCTAGAAAGCCCATGATGGCAGTCATGCATGCTGCTGTTGTGGTGCTCTTTTTCTTTTCTGAGAGAATTAGGTGCCTTTTTGTATAAGCCTTTTAGGTCTTTGACCTCTTGAATGAAGCTGTTAGGTTAGACACTGGAAGATGGGAATGTGAATCAGATGCTAAACTGAGATGTCCCAAGTGGGGAGTGGTGAGGTGAGGTAGCAAATCTTAGCATCTTGGAAGGAGTGTAACCTGACACTGAAAGGTGAGGCATTGCATCTAATTACTGAATTTCTATGCCATCTAGTCTTCAGTACTTGAATTTGCCACTTTTACACCTAAAAGAGCTGTCTGCATTTCTCCTTGACAGGTCGTCTTGATATTGATGTAGAATATGTAAATGATTGCAAGAGGTTAGCCAAACAGTGTCGGCTGCAGGACCTCATAGATGACTTGGAGACCAAATGTAAAAAAGTCTATGAATTTGGTAAGCATTTTACTTGTGGTTGTCTCTGCTCTGTGTGTGTGTGCCCTTTGAGGGGGGGAAAAAGAGGAAGCTGTGATGGTAGATGTTTCATAGTGCCCTTTGGGATTCCAGAATGTGATCAGGAATTCTCGTGTTTGCTTCAATCATATGCTCTCTGTAGGGTAGCTGTAGTGGTTTCTAGCATGTGCATGTTTATAATTTATATTAAATGTTTTCACTATAGTAAAACAGCCATGGCAACAGGACTTTGCTGTGCTTGCCAGCCATTCACTGGCACGCTACAGGGTATATTGGGAAGTGCTGTTCAGCAGAGACCCTGTTTAAATCCCAGGAGAGATAAAATATGTACAATTGGAAGTCCTTTTCTGCATTTAGCTGCCTCTTAACCAAAGGAAAACATTTGATAATTGGCTCAGAAGAGATGCAGAAAGAGATACAACACTTCTTTTCGAGAGCAGAGAAGTATCTCTGAAAGGCCATGTGTGTTTATGATGCACGTATGTGCCAAAGATTACATGATTCAATCCTCTCTTTGAGGGCTTTTTATAATTCAGAGCTTGTGATCTAATCATGACATCAACTTAGTGCATGAAAACCAACAGTTGGAATTTATCATTCATCTCCTTAGATCAAGTGAAAGGACACGTGGAAAAGAATCAAAACAGCACAAGTAGAGCAAAGCAGTGTTAGTCATTAATAAAAAAAATTATCTAGTAACAAAACCTTCAGGGTGGAAAAAATCTAATTTTTGTTTCATGCTCTCATTTGACTCCTTTATTTCCACCAAGTTAATTTTGTTTCAAGAAGATAATGTAGTTTGTAGTTTTTAAATCAGTAGCATCTTTTTCCTTCGTCTAAGAGGTAAGGGTGTAGCTATTGCAGCTTTCCCTTTTGAATTACAAGTTCTGATTATTCAGCCTCTTAAAGTTGCAGAGCTTAACAGATAGGGACAATACTTCTGCCTCAAGAAATTGCTCATCTGCAAATCACATGGAAGATACTGCACTGTATATGTCTCCTCTTAGGCACGTGCAATTAGGTTACCAAAGTACAGCTGCTCTCATATAGATCAGACTGTAAGTCCTTGCATTGTGGAAGCTGTTTTGTAAGTGTTGCCTCAGCCACGTAAACACAAATGTTAACATACATTTGCAGAAATCATATATTTGTTTTTCTTGCTTTCTTTCTGTAAGTATAAGATAGCAATTTGTTTATTAAATGATTGGTGGAAAAAGGGAGTGGTGGTGAATACCATGACTAGAAAATAAAAAATCAGGTAACAGAATTATCTTGTAGTATCTTTTGATATCAGACTAATCCACTGGGATGCTGGAGATCATTTTCTTTTTATTCTCCTCTAGGGTCTAACTGAGACCCTGGAGGTAACCATTCCACTTCAATACAGTAAGTTCAGACATCATATTAAATTGTGGCAGGGAAATAAGGTGGATAGTTTGCTGGTTCTGTGAAGCCACTCACTGTAAACTCAAAGATTAGAAAGTCTAGTGGTTAAATTGGCAAACTGCAAAACTACTGACTTCCTGGCAGGCTCAGAAATGGACAATGGTGAAGTAACATCTCGTGGTGGTTGGAAGTTCCAGGTACAGGCTGTATGTACAAGTGTGATATAAACTTCCTGGGTGACACAGAACATATCAAATAACATTTGATTTCTTTGTTCTGTGTCAGGTAGGAGTTCTCTGTTTTTGGGGTCTGACGTTAGATGTAATCAATATGTTTAAAGCAGTGGGGGAAGTACAGGCCTTGCTTTTTATTTGTGACAGGTTGTATTCAACTGAATAGACAGAATGGCTGATTGATCTGTTAAATGTTTTCGTCTCATATTCTCCGGATATAATGTATACAAGAATTACAGGTGTTAAAAATGGTAAAGACCTTAGATCACATCATGGGTGACAGTTGACAAATATTCCTGTTCCTACATCAGGACTGTCTGCCAGTTCAAAGTGTTTTCTGTGGAACAGACATCTGATTCAGGTCTGCAGAGCAGGGTCACGTCTTGCATCTGTATTATAAAGTTGAAACGTGCCCAGTAAAATTTGTGAATTCAGGCCTGTGCAGTTCCAGTAGATAATTGCAATCTCTGCAGTCTTATCATCAAGATAGAGTTAACCAGTACTTCAGAAGTGCTTAAGGCTTAGCATCCACGGACAGTAGTTAGGAAAACTGAAAAGGCTGACCTATGGCATTGTGTTGCACCTGAGATAGACTAGTGTGTGAACACTTACATTTTCCTGCACAAGTGTGCTGTGTCTGTAAGGACGAAAACCTGATGCAGTGTTTGGAAGAGTTCCAACAAGGTTTTTCCAGATTAAGCCATAATCCGCTGCCTGCAGAAGTGGATATATTTAAGAACAAATGTTCTCTAGTTATTTCTATAAGCTATAGGGCAAAAATGTTTAGAGCAAAATTTGTGATACTTGCCTTCATACAGAGGCACTGGATGTACAGAATCAGTGATAATGATCTGTTGTGACATTGGGAAGAGGATGTATAAGGCAGGTATCTGTGTGATGCCATTTTGGAAAGGTTTGGGTGTTTGTTGTGGTGTGTTCTTTGTGGTACACAGGCTAAACTGAAACAAAAGGCTGCAAAGAAGTATTGAGCAGTGGAAGCAAAGGCAGCTGATGAATTGATAGATGATGTTCAGTGCTATGCAGCTGGGCTAGACTGGAAAAGAAGACAAGTGCTTCTTTCTCAGCCATGGCTGGGTTATTCCCTCTGGCTCCTTGCATTGTTTATGTTGCCCTTTCTAGAAAACCTTTCATTCTCACTCTTTACAAAAAGTGTCGGTCCCTGCTGCTTGGTTGCAGCCAACAGCTTTTTCCTGTTGACACTTCTTTTTAAATTGTTTCTAGTAGGAGAAAGTTGCTTGTGATACCGTGTGCTCTTGGATTTTGAGAGACGCAGCGTCTGAAGTGTCTCCTGATAGATGCACTTCTCAGACAGACCACTGTTCTCCCTTGCTGCTATGGAAGTGCACAGATGCTTTGTAGATCCCATGAGAAGAACTCTTTTGCTTGACTGCTGTTTAAAACTTGCTGGGTCCATTAGTGCTGCAGAGCCTGATTGATTTGGCGACAGTTGTAATAGGCAGTGCACAACTATATAGGATTCTCTTTGCCAGAAAGAATTTCTAATTGCACAGTGAGAAATTTCCTTCCATCCTGCTGTCTGTAAATGGACAGGGCTCTTCAAGAAACTGCACTCAGTTCTGTTTGTGTTGTTGCCAGGTCTCTTTTTGGCTTATTTACCCTATATGAAAGTAGCATTCAGTGCTAATAAAGCAGCTTGTCTCCTGCTGCTGCAGCTCTCTGTTCAGCAATGATGGTACCTGACTGCGTTGTGCTGGTAGATCATCCTTCCTCTTCCACTACCTTTCTGGGATATTCCGCCCATTTGAGGTACAGCTGTGGCATATCTGAAGGATGCAGCAATAATGGGAAGGAGGGGGTGGAGAACTTGTTTTGTGCCACGTCGTGGTCTTGTTTCGCCCACGGCCCAGAGCTCGTGTAGTGCTGCGCAAAATGTCAGGAGAAATGAGGTCTCAAGGTGGCGTGATTCACCTGCGAGGGGCTGAATGCAGTGAATCATACCTGTCAGGAGCTGTGCTGAACGCTTCAGCTTAACTCTTTTGTCCTTCGGAGTTAACTTTGCTTCTTTGTAGCTCCCAACGGCATTCCTCACTGCAACTTTGCATTTGCTGGTGCTGCTCCACCTGCCTGTATGCAGGGACTCCTGAATATCTTAATTGCCCCAGTCCTCACCCAGAGCACCACCCAGAGCACGCTGGCTTGAAAAAGAAACCTGGGGCAGTGAACTGCGGGAGGGAGGTGGCTGGAAAGAGGAGGGGCTGCGCTAACAGCTGTACTGCTGCAATGGAATAGTTGGACATACTTTGGTCTGCAGCTGGTTTGAGGTTGAGTGCTCCTCTCCTTATTCACAAAGCTGAATTTTCAAAAGCAGTGAAGATTTCTTAAGGCTTGAATTTTACAAGCTTACACTGCTGTTTCCAGTGGAAAAAGGGATTACAAGCAGTCTGCTTTTTTCCTGAATGAGACAGTGCAAGCAAAGGAGAGGTTTGCATGTGTTTGTCTCTCGTGATGGCAGATCTAGTTCCCAGTGGTTTCTGGGGGGGGACTTGAGCCTTCTCTGTTCAATGGGTGAGGTGCTGGCGTTGGAGCAAACTGGAGACTTGTGCTTTAGCAGCAAAGAAAGCAAACCCTTCTGTGTGGGCCTGGCAGCAGCCTGGGGGACTACAGGTGTACAGCAAGGCTGAATTAATAAAGAAAAGTGATTATGGCTTCAGTGAGCTCCCCTGCAGCTTTGGTTGTAGCAAGACCACAGAACTGAAGTGTGTATACTGTGTCCCTTTAATCAATCTGTTGAGTGACAGGGCATGACAGGAAGACACACTAGGCTTGAAAAAGGAAGTTGCCATCTCGATGTGGTTTGTTTGATATCATTGGGGTAGTAGCGGTGGTTATTTAATATCTGCAATCAACAAAGGAACACTCAAGTCCAGGTGTTTTGAGGGTCATAGTGCTATGGGATCTACAGATAGAGAGTAAATAACAAAGTTAGGTGCACAGAACTTATTGCCTAAACAAGAATCAATTCCTTTGTTCCCTGGAATGAAGTTAAGATGGCATAGCTGAAATAGGATGCCTGAAAGCACATGGCAGAGCGAAGGGGCATAGGGGCAGCTTCTCTTTGACAGCATGCTCTCTGGCATGGGTTTTGCCTTAGGTGATGCTGTCAGTGGTAGGAGTGGTCAGCTGGGGAAGTCTCTGAATGGGTGGCTCTTGTGGGATCAGAGGCAGTCTGTGGGACAGTCCTCAGCTGTAACTGATAACAAGGATTGCAGAGAATAAGCTGGCTTGAAATACGCCTGTAGCAACTTTGGTTTTGCTACAGATCATATTCTAGTGCAAGGAGTAAGTGAAGATTTGAGGGGAGACAGCGATACCTGCATCCCCTTCCAGCCCTGCCCACCAGTTGTAGTGAGGGATGCTGTATGCATGTTTACATAGAGTCACTTGTTCAGCTTTTACTGGAATAGACAGCAATAATACTGATGTTTCCTGGAGTCTCTTTTCTCTAACTGGGAGAGAATGTTTTTATAGGAATTTAGGCATCTCTGCTCTTTTGTTTTTTTGCTTCTTCCAGTCTCTTCCAAGCCAGGGACCTGTGTGAAAGTGCTGACGATTGAGCCCACAGGTAACTGCCGGCTGCAGGAAGATCTGGCTCTTCTAGCAGACTGCGCCCTGCCAGCAGAACTGCGGGTAGGGAGCATTTATACTACTTCTGATCTCTGTGGGGCTGTGATGCATTCACGTGTTCAGTCGCGTTCTCTCCATTCGAGTTTAGTGGTGGTTTGTTTGCTGATGTTAATGCTTCAAGCTGATTTTGTAAATGCTGAAGCATTTTATTGCTTGGAAGTGCTGTAAAATTGTTTAATGAAGCTGTCAGTGCTGGTCCTTTCACTTGCATTTTTCCCCCAGCGGGGATCTTGGTAAACAAAACCTTTGCCATTTAGTTGGTGGGGATTTCTCCACTGACTACAGTGGGACGAGTGTTGGCCCCCACTCTTTTTCCATCCCTCTGCCACCCCTCTTGCGTATCAGAATGTGCTATCAGCAGGCATTGTTACCCTAAGGGGCATATAGAAAGAAGATGGCTTGCTGGGCTTTCTTGCTAGGAACTGACACCCTACAGTAGAGGGAGGCTTTCAAACCCAGACAGTAGTTTTAGCAGAAATGAGTTCCTCTGAAGCAAATCAAACTTGACTGGCAAAAGCTTTGCTTTTCATAACTACGTCTTGTTGGCATTGAGAAGAAGTCCACAGACCACAGATTGGGGATCACTGTGTTAACATACAGTCAGGTTTATTAGTTAGACTCCAATCTGTGGGGCTTTGCTTCCAGCTGTAGGAGAACAGGTTAAATATTGGTGCCCTTCATTCTCCTTGCATCTGTTGCTTTCAGCAGATTCAGCTTACTTTCTTGTCTACTCTCTTTTTCTTTCTCTCTTTCTCTCTCATACCAAGCACTGAATTTAATAACATGAACTCATCTTTGGTGGCTATGCCCGGAGGTTGTATGACTGAGTGATGTAGCAAAGTTTATTGCTTCTTTTTTTTTCTTTTCATCCTCTGCAGAATAGACTTGTTTGCTGCAGATGTGACCAACCTGCCGGACAAGGAATCTTACTTGCAGTATCCCCCCGTGCTTTGCATTGCCATTTGGCAGAAAAAATTTCTCAGAGTGCTGAACACTTCATAGAGGGACCTTTTCTCTTTCAAATTTCCGTCTACCAACACAGAAGTTATTTCTGTGTGACCTCCCTCCCCCTTATAACTGTGCATTTATTTGTGGCTTTCAATATGCTTTTCTGTATGCTTGCAGGCTTTAAAGGGAAGCAATTGTGCAAGTAAGCCACAATATAACCCCTCTAGAAATTAAAGAGAATTGATTGTGGGCTCTAGAACAGTGAGATTTACATACATTTTAAGTCACAAATAAAAAGAGTGCTTTCTGTTTGATTGTTGTTCCTTGATATTTTTAACACACTCATGTAAGAGTTAAGATTTTCATTTCCCTTTTAATTCTTTCATGCAGAATAGGAACTGAAAGGAGAATATGAAACTTGGAATAATATAATCCTTTTACAGCACTGAATGCCTCTGTGGGTTGTGGTTTTCTTGCTATGTTCATAGACCAGAAAGAAGGCAGTTACAGCAGTGTTAGACTTGTTAGAGCTGTGAAAGTAAAGAGGGCATTGGCACATGCCTATTCAGTAGACAATTTGTATGCCAGGCACAAATGTGGGTGCTTTGCTCAAGTCTGGTAAATTCTAAAAGTTTCTCCTGTTTTTCTCTCTCTAGGTCTTTTTTTTTTTTTCCTGTTAACTTACAAAGAACATATAAACATAGGTCATCATCCTGTGCCTTTTTTTATCTCTTCCTTACTGTTGCAAATTGGTAAATTCTGTGAATTAGTTATCTCTGTCCTGAAGCAGAGAAATCCCACACCTTCATTCTTACAGAGTCTGGTACCACACAGGAATAGTATACAAAGCATTTAACCTCAAATGTCAGGGACCACTGAATGGTCACGCACAGATATCTGTGGTCTTTGAGAAACAGAAAAGTTTTCTGGCACATGCACAGCACAGTTGGTGTTTGGCTTTAGTGAAACTCAGCATTTCTTGTTGGCAGTTCAGGTAATAATCAGAATTTGATGAGACATTCTGAGCCTCTGCGTATTATAGGATGCTATAGCAAAAGAAATTGAGATGTATGCTACTTTCCATTTGACAATAAATTACATGTGACATCTTTGATATTTGAATGTTGCAGAAAACTTTGTATTCCAGTTTCATTGTTCAGTAATGAACTACGTGACTGAAACAATGATTTTGTTTTTTAGCCAGAATTTTCTGACCACAACAGTTTCTTCACTGGTTTCTTGCAATAAGATTTTGCAGTGACAGATTTAGGCAAAGTACCATCAAAAGTCAAGTGGCTCCCGCTGCCTTGTCCACCTTGCTCTTCATCTTGTGTCTGCCAGGTGACCTCTGAGTTAGAGATCCAGGACTTCCAGCATGGAGGACTGCTGGCACATCCTTGCTACTGCTTTGTCACTACCTTTTAACTTAAGTCTTATTTTCCAACACAAGATGAAATCAGGAGGATTGGAGTGTGCCCTGAACTAAACGCTGTTCTTTCATCTGTATTTACCTGTGGTGTGGCTACAAAAATTGTGACCATTTGTCATTTTTGAGATAAAGGTCATTCTGACACATTTGGAAATGATGTCGCTGGCATCCATGTCCATGGCTTTTATTCGTAAGCTTTACTTTTTCTGTTTGGCAGAGACAGATGAACTGAACTATTACACCTTACTTCCAAATTTTTTGTCCAGTCCACTTGCATCTGATTATGGGCTGGTAATCTCTTCTTGGCTCATTAACCTTTGTATTTAGTGCTGTAATTTATTTACAGCTGAATCTTCTTGCTGAGATAATCTCCTGGCTGGGGTACAAATTGCTGTCACTGAGCTGTTGTGTGTGTTTTTGCCTTTGGCAACATTTCTATTTAAGCACTAATAGCAAATTTGTAACAGCCAAGACTTGATCCTTGTGGTGGCTGGGAGATGCTGTGAACGTTCACGCTGTCTTATGCAATAAGAGATGTTGAGAATGTTTCTGTGTGCTAAGTTACTGTGAAGGTGTTTGCACCTTGTAGGCTAGACTGCTTTTGCCTGCAGGGTAGTGTACTTAATTCTGGCAGCTGTGCTTTGCCTAGCTGGAGGTAAAATGGTTGTCTGAATGGGGGTGGGGAATAAACTGTTTTTCTACAGGGAGTCCCTGGAAGGGAGATGAAATTCCTCAAGTGTGACAGGGGAGGAGAGTAGAAGTAGTAGAGATGTAAAAGGGGAATAAAAGGGAAAAATCTGCAAAGCCACTTCATGCTGAATAGGAGTGACAAAGACATGAACCTGCTTTTGTAGTGGGAGTTGGAAGTGACCTTGTAAACCTGAGTATCAGAGCAGGGACTAGGCAAGGCTGGAAGCTGGAGGTTCAGCCAGTAGCATTTTGTCATCTGGGAGACAAACTCAGAGATAAATAAACTCCTGCGCCCATCCCAGGGAGATGGGTTCCTTTTCAAGATTTACATTTGGGGAATGAAAAGGGAGCAAAGAAGGGATGTGCAAAGGAGTCGGGGAGTTCACATCTTGAGCTAAGCTTCTTGTGCTGCAAAGAGTTGCTTCTCCTGTAAAGTCTGTTTCTAGGCTTACTTGAAACGTGCCTGTGGAGTTGTAGCCGTGACTGTCGTGTCAGAATTTCCAGGAGAGAACACTGAAGCAGAAAGCATAGGGTGCAGATAGCAGCAGGGCAAACACACAGGCAGTTGTATCATGGCTGCTAGCTTGTGTAATGGGCTGCTGCAGCATGCCTGCAGGTCCCAGCCTGGGGGTTATTCATTGCCTTGAAATATGAGATACAGATAGTGGCAAAATAACAGCCTGGTGAATCACAGATGGGGCAGTTTGTCTCATTTTTGGTACAGGAGGTATCTGTGTTACAGCTGCATGAAAAGCAGCTAACAGATTGGCTGTGCAGTGCCCCTTGGGTTGCTGCCTCTTCTAGGAGGGAAGTGCCCTGGTGAGGTACAAGGGAAGGTCTCACAGGGGAGACTTGGCATTTCTGTGGCAGCTTGCACCCAATTTGCATGTCAGTGGGCTTACACTCCTCTGATCAGGAAGCAGAGGCTGCCAAATGTTGCTGTGGATAGACAGCCCAGCAAATGGGGCCAGATTGCCGTGTTTGGTGGTGGTGTGAGCTTTTGCCAGCTTGGGGCCTTGCCACGTTATAGAACCTTTGTGAGAGAAACCCCACTGCATACAAACTAATGTCGGCTGAGAGCACCAACCTAGTGTATTGTAGGCTGTGGCTTTGTTTAGCTGGAGAGAGGAGATATCTGGCTCCTCAGTAAAGCTGCAAGTAAATTGCGTTCAGGTAGGGTTGAGGCAGACATGTTGGAAATGATGTGTAGGTCCTCTGCAGCTGGAGGAGTGGTCGTTATGGTTGGCCCAGGATTCTCCCAGGTGCAAACTTGGGATTTAACTTTCCTGGATGAGAGGTGGTGGTAATAGACTGAATTCCTTGTCCCAGGCAGGGCCAGGGCACGAGTCTGGGAAGCAGCAACTGGGGAAAGCTTTTGTGTCCAGAGATTAATTGTCTTGGTTACATGACTGTGAATACAAACTTTTTTTAACAACTGAATTACCTTGTACCTAGAATAAGGTGAAAATGAAAACATTCGGAAGCGTCACTTTAAAATAACATAAGGCCAACAGATTTTTTTTTTTATGTGCGTGCTGTCTTTGTTGGCATGTGGGACTGGGAGGAGGTGTGTTGGTGTTAAAATAATTCACTAGAGTATTAATACTGCAACAACACTATCTTTGGCTGGAAATCAAATGAGGAATTTAAAATGTGCTTTGGAAATGTTATTTTATTCAAGTGAAGAAGTAATTGTAGCCAAACCATTTCAAGCTGGTGTATACATCTATGTAATCTATACTTTACTACATCCACCTGTACATCTGCACAGTAATGTGCTAGTCCAAAGCTCTAGGAGGCTTATCATACCCACTATGTGAAATGAACTTCACCTTCGCTTGATTATCTGCCTTGCTAGGTAACACAGAAATGATTTCTGGAGGTGGATGGAAGGGTCGGGGAGTTTCCATGGATGAGAAAAGCAGCTGTAAGTTGTACCAAGAATAGCTCTGTCAGGAGTGCAAGGACTGGGCTCCAGTCCTTCCCACTGAAATCTTTGTTCATAGCATTTGTGATGCTCTGTGGTGTGCTGGGAGAACAGATGGATGGTTGTGTCTGGGGAGACCAAGAAGTCCAAACTCACAGTCCAGAGCGTGTTTATAGCAGGAATGTTAAAGTTAGGATTTTCTGATTTCTCTTCACAGGTTGGTTTTGGGGAGTTGCCGTTTGACAGCACTGACAACTTCAACAGTTGTCCTGATGTGTGTTTCCGGGTGGCAGATTACAGCTTCTTATGCCATAAGGTATGTGCTTGTGCTATACTTTGTTCTCTTCCTTCTTTGCCCCAAGTCTCTTCTTCCCAGAAACATAATTGCCTCATCAGCTGGCAAACCAAAAGTCTCACTGCAGCTGGAAATTATTATTTAAAACATCTAATGAAACAGCAAATCTTGCCGTTCTTGCAGAGGTGAGAAGATACATTTATGAATTGAGATACAGCATTCACAGCTGCAAAATCTCCTACTACTGGTTTGTGAGTTCAGTGCCTGGACAGGGGAATGTTTGATTAGCAAGTAAATAGCAGGAAGAGTAGATTTTCAGATCCAGCCTCAACTCAGTGTCCTGCTCTAGTCCCATGCTACTTGTGAATCTCTTAACTTTACAAATCCTTTTTTTGTTCTGAGGATAAGCAGGCTTAGGAAAAAAAGGGAAAAAGAGAGAAAGAACTCTCACTCAAAGATTGGAGATGCAGCTTCAGAATACAGGGAGAATCAGTCAGAAGTATCTTTGAGCTGCTTCTGACAGGTAGTGTTGTTAGCTTGGTGCAGTGAGAAGAGAGTTACTAATGGTTTTGCCCTTCTTCCTTCTCCAGGCATTTTTCTGTGGTCGCAGTGATTATTTCAAAGCCCTTCTTGAAGACCATTTCTGTGAGAGTGAGGAGCTGCAGACACAGCCCAGCATCCCTGTGGTGACTCTCCACAACATCTCAGAAGACATCTTCATCCGAGTTCTCTACTATATCTACAGTGATGATACAGAGGTGAGGCCAGCCACAGAGCATTTTTTCTTGTGCTGTTTACTTCTGGAGGTGTGCACTGCAGTGTTTTTCTACAACATCCTGGAGGTGGTTTCATAAATACCACTGCCCTGCTCTGCTACTTCAGGAGACTCACGTAATGGGACTTCCTGTGAGCCAGTCAGTGAGCTGGTTTATGTGCGTGACATTCAGGAAGCAAATCCCTACTCTTTCATCCAGTGACAGAAGTTCGGAAATTAGCTTGCGTATCGGTCTGGTAAATGCAAAGCTTTACTAATGTCCCCCTTGGGTTCTGGTAGGAGAAGGTGGGAAGCTGCCAGTAGATGGCAGATTGAATGCATTTGGAGATGTGGAAGGGTTAAGAGATTCCTGCTTATTTAGTCTTGGCATTATAGCCCACTTTTCCATTTGTAGCAAGTTGTTATTACCACTGTTACTTATTGCAGTAGTGGGGAAAGGTTCCGCTGGGAGACCAAGGCCTTGCTGTGCTCAGTGTTGCAAGTGAGGACAAAATGGCCCTAACCGACCCCATTTTGAGCTTAATGGAAGGTGCAGCAAATGTCACTGTTCAAGCAGCTTCCTGCTTTGATTTTGTGGCATATGCTTTCCATAAGCCTAACTACAAGATGCCAGAATGCATTCTAGCATTAGGGTAGTGATCAGAGACTGCTGCACCTGTCAGCATCACTTCTTCCAAAGCAGCAGTCATGCTCTGGGTTAGTTGCCATGTACAGAGAGCACACGCAGCTGTGACCTTGTTTCTGTTGATCTCTTCATCTCTGAGCAGCAGCCAGGAATAAACAGTAGAGAGAGATGTGTTCAGCATGTGTTAGAGTTGTGAAGATGCTCCTGACCTCAAGACTATTTCCTTTGCTCCTCTGCAGTCAGCCTGCCCTCCTTGTGATGGCTTACAGAAACGACGTTTCCCAAGCAGCTGTTGCTTTCCAAGGGGTGCCCCAGCTGCTCTGTCTGCACTTGGAGCAGGAAAACAGACCAATAACAATATGTAGGAATGGAAGGGGTTTTGCATCTATGTTTCCTATGCGAAATGGTGCCATTGCAGGAACTAACTTGGATTTTAGAGTGAGCAGCCAAGATGTGAGTTTTTCTGCAGAGTTCGTTCATGATGAAGAGGTAGCAGGAAAAATGGTCAGGAAAACAGGAATGTAGCTCAAGTTCACACTTGAATGTGGAGTGTTCTCCCCAGCCTGTGTTTTTCTGGTCAGGTATCAGTGCCCCAGTTCTACTTTTCTTTTTCCAGAGAACTGCTACAACTACTCTGTGTTGTAGTGGTAACAGTGCTTGCAGTGGGATGGAGGACTGTACACAGCATAGAAAAGGTTCCAGGTGGAAAGAGAATTGGGTAATCAGAATATTCTTGTATACTCAAGGAGTGTATGGGGGAACATTTGTTAAGTTTGCCCTTGATCTAACAGCTGAAAGCTGCTGCCATCAGTACTACTGATTCAAACATCTCCAGGTTGTGAGGTTCCTGGAGCCTTATGAAAGGACAAAGCAGCGCTTGATTAACATCCCTGAGAGCTTTGTTACACCACTGTGGCACTGTAGCATCTATTACACGCTTCTAACACATCCTTCTGCACAGCTGTTGCAGGTTGTTATACTGCTTAGACATTTGCTGGGAGTAGCTTGTCCAGACATCAGCGTGGACAGCTGTAGGGGAAGAAATAATCAGCCTTTTGCAGTTGTCAGAGTGAGCAACCACGTGTAGACGTGGACAGCAGTGTTTTTGCTGCTGAGCAGTTATCAGGGCAATGGTAGAGTTCATCTGTCTAGACCAGTGTGGCTTGATTTTTATGTGGAAGTGATCTTGCTTCTTCCATAGCCAGGATGTGCTGTATTCTGTAGACTGGCTGTTAAAATGCTCATACTGCACTGTTTGCACTTCACATTAGCAGGAACAGAACTATGCAGAAAGAGGCTATAGTTCCAGGTTAGTGACGCAGATTGCTGACTAAAATAGTATTTGCACAGGCAGAGGGGAGAGATTGAGTGAAGCTGGAGGTGGTGTCTCCAGCATTACCTACAGCATTTTTATCCTCATATCGTTTGCAAGGAAGAAAAATCCCCAAGAAGGAAATGGGAGTCTGGTTCCCTACCTCAGGAGTCTGAAAATGTTAAAGGCCATTCACAAACAGTGTTAACTTGAGCATCTGGTGCATGAATTTAGTTCTGTTTGAATGCCTCTCAAAACTCCAGTAGTATTTGATGTGCAGTGGGTTTCTCAGCTAGTTGGGTCTCACAGTTTTCTGACTTGGATATATCCCTGTGCCACTAGATGTGTTCCTTCTGTGTGCTTCGTCCAGCTCTGGCTTGAAGGCTCCACATCCATCAAAGCTACAGTTGAACTGTTTTAGATTCTGCCTGTCCTGGTTCTGACAGTAACTGCTGGAGATTACTACTATACTAACTTTGAGAGCTGTGTTGAAGCAGAGATGAGTCGTGTCCGTTTGCCTGTGGGATCCTTGATCTTAGATCCCTGTAGTGCTTGCCCTCAGATTTCTCATTCCCTTTTTCAGCGGCTGACTTGGGCCTTCCAGGTTTAGATTGATAAGGTCAGGAGTTCCCAAAAGAGAAGAAGATGAGAGTGGAGACTGGAGGATATGTGACTGACTTTGCAAAACCAGTTTGAGGCAGGAAACTTAAGGGAATTTTGCATATTTGTCACAAAATGTGAGTCTAAAAGTAGAAAATGAAAGAAAAAGCTCCTGTTGGAACAAGGTGCTGTATTCTGCCAGCCCATCTCTTCGAAAGGCATTCAGTACCTCTGGTAAAAGCTACCTCCTTCTGTTGCCACACAAAACATTTCGTAGCAGCCAACGTGCAGCAGTGCTTCAGCATTGCTTTGTGCTTAGTTAGGAAAGCTGCAGAATGGCAAACTTCCTGCTTGGTGCTGAGCAAGCTGCCTCTGCAGTGTTTTGAGCTCCTCTGTAGTGACTGAGTGGAAGACCTAGCCCTGTCAGGTTGAGCTCCTACCTCTCCATAGCACCTCTAACACTTACTGAATGTGCCAAGAAGCATTTCAGGGAATCTCTGCTAAGACACAAAAGAAGGCAGTTTGCTAATGACAAGTGACGTGGGTAGGATTGGGCAGTAATTTCCTTCTTGTTGTTGCCAGCTGTCCCCGGAAAACGCCTACGATGTGCTGTGTGTGGCAGACATGTACCTGTTGCCTGGGCTCAAGCGCCTGTGTGGCAGGACCTTGGCACAGATCCTTGATGAAGACAACGTTGTCAGCATCTGGAGGATTGCAAAGCTGTTCCAGCTGACCCGGCTAGAGGACCAGTGCACAGAGTACATGGCAAAGATCATCGAGAAGGTAGCAGAGCCACCCCCCACTGCACTTACCACACGTGCCCGTAAATCTGAATGCATGGAGAGCCATACATGCAACAGATTGGATGGTTGCACTTTGGTGTGTGATAAATAGTTGCCCTCTCTGATTTAATGTGCTTCCTGGAAAAGAGCAGCTGTTGGTCGGAATGCACATGTTGAGTTGGGAGGGAGGGTGCAGAGTGTTGCTGCAGTGTCCCAAATGCTGAGGGCTGTCTAGCACAGCCCTGTGGACTGTGAGGTGAAAAACTTGCCAAAAACATTCTGTAAGTGCTTTGGGTAGGTGACTTTCACTGAACTCTCAGCCACTGTGGATGAAACAGCAGCGATATTGCCCAAATGCACTAGCTGCAGCCTAGAGAACCTGATGGGGTTTGCAGGGAAGCTTGGTTCAGGAAATGTATGTCAGTGTTTGCTCACAGCCTGCATGAGTTGGGGAGGGATGCTCTTCCTGGCATATTGCTGTCAAAAAGAGTAATCAGTATGATCTCCTTTCTCCTCCAGGATGATAAATCTAACAGTGGAGGCTTTCACTTGGGAAATGTGCTGTTAAACAGCCAGAGATAATGAGTCTAACACTGAAGTTTTCTTCATGAGGCTCCATTTAAGTGTTACATGAAATTATTACAGCTTGAAGTTCAGGACTAAGTTGCTATGCAGAAGGACAAACTAGAATCTCTGGGGTGTTTTTGTCCTTAGACAGATCTTTGTTAATGGCTTGTACAGCTCACATGGGAATGTAACATTTTCACCTGCAACGTGAAAGGTGTGAAAGTCTTCCTGGATTGTGAAAGCAGTGAAGGAAATAATTTTGGCACTGTTACTTTGTACTGTGTATAGTGTGAGGATGATAAATGCATGAGTAGGCATCCGGGTTCTGACTTGAAAGGGAATTTGGTTTGAAAGCTGAATTGATATGCCAAGTAGTAACTGGGCAAGGTAGATCTTTGCTAATATGTTCCCTTTGCATTCTCATTTCTAAATGTGAGTGGGTGTCCTTGGACCCACTGTCAGCAATGTGCCTTCCTGAGGGTGTTAGCACAAATAGTGCTGCCCCAGCTGTTAGAACATCAGCAACTGCCAGCATCTTGTGGAGAAGCACTGATGGTGGCAGCGGGGTAAGATTTTGGCAGCATGTACGGCACAGACCAGGGCTCAGCAACCTGCTGTGCCCAGGTGCACTTCAGTCGCATAGACAGATGGAAGCTGCCTCTCACCCTTCAGCACACCACATGTTCTTGGGGAGCTTGATACAAAATCATTTGCAGATGACCTGATTCTGTCAGGTCGGGCAGAGCGCAGAGCAGCTCCTTGCTGTTGATCTGCTGGTTGGCTGTTGGTGGTGAGGCTGAGAGCCGTGGTGGAGGTAGTCATCTCAGTCTCCTGGTTCTGAATTGGGCAGATGTGACTGCTGTCTTGCCTGTTGCAAGACATTTCTCAAAGCTGTCTGGCAGCATCCCATGGCTCCTGCTGCCAGTTTCTGCTTGGGAGCCTTTCTGAAGGGAATACTCCTTAAGATTAGGTGAGAAGATTTGAGTTTCTGTATACCCTTAGCATTGCCCTTTCTCCTTTTGGATCTCTCAACAGCGGGCAAGCCCATTATCCCAACCCTTTACCCCAACCCTTTACCTCTCTTTACTTGCTGCCTTGTCTTCCTAACAATGCTTTTGTCCACCCTATCCAGCTGGTGGAGTTGGAGGAGTTTGTGACTGCTGTGAAGGAGAACGCGGAGGCTGTGGAGGAACGGCAGGAGACTGACTCCATTCCCCTGGTTGATGACATCCGCTTCCACATCACTAGCAATGTGCAGACTTACAGTGCCATTGAGGAAGCCAACCAGAAACTTGAAGCTCTGGAAAACCTCCTGGCCAGTATAGGGCTTGAGTGCTGATGTGTGCAAACCCTGCCTGTCATATGCAGCCTGCATAACCCCCCATGGGTTGGCTTAGAGTGCAAGAACATCTGAGTCACTGAATGTTTAATTTTCCCCCTACCTTGTCCCCCTTTCCATCCACTTTCAGGCATGATTTCTTTTTAATTTATTTGTGTCTGGACATTTGCATGTCTGGTTTGTGTTTGGTTTTATTTTGTTTTTGTCTCTCCTTTCAGAAGTAGCTCCCAAAGCTCAGCCTAATTTAGTTGCTACTGCTTTGTACAGTACAACGCGGGTAGGAGACCGCAAGCCATGGGGGTGAGGGGGCTGTGCTGGGGGACTTGCTATTGCCTGATGTTAGGATCCATCCTGTCCTGTTGCCGAAAAGCACACTTCTGAAACTGGTTCATGCCAGGATATTTGTTGTCTTTCCAGCAGCAGCAGAAGAAAACTGGATTAAACTTTCCAAATAAGTGTTACAGAAAGGAGATGGCCTTTCTTTCACTGTTAGCTTTATAAGATCAGAGAAGGTAAGCAGCATTTCCCTAACAGAGGTGCAGGAGCACTTGGCTGTATGGAGGGTGCTGTTTTCACCTGTTGTTCTAGTTCTTAAGTGGAAAAAAAGCCAAAGCGACTTCCTGATCGTCCCTAATTTTCATTGCTCTGAAGTGCTGGCGTTTGGATTTCCACACTCAGAGGAGTGGAAAAACTCAGATTTTGAGATTCCCGAAATCTGACAGATGGACAATGTATATGCAATCAGGAAGGAGATACAGAGCAAAGATTTGATATTTTTCTTGTTCCGCATGTGATGCGCAACTGAATAATTTAAAAGCTTTTCTTTAAGAACAAATATCTTTGGGACTACAGTAGAGACCAGAGTCGTCTTTCCTAGAAAGCAGTGGCTTTCAATGAATAAAGAAGGGAGAGGCCCCTTGTCTCCTACCAGGGAAAGGAAATGCCTTCTTACTGGAAACAGCACTTTTCTTTTGGTCCATTGTGGTAGAGCAAAACAGACTTCCTGGTAGATCAGGAGAGAGGGGTCACCAGAAGTCTCTTTAAAAAAAAAAAAATTTAAAAAAAAAAAGGAAAAGGGGCCTTCTGGGTCTCCTGGGGGGCAGCTGTCCCACTCTTTGACCTTGTGGCTTTGCTCAGACCTCAGCCTTGTAGCTTCATTGTTCTCCAGGAAATTTGCTGTTTGTACTAATGAATGTTTTTGAGTCTGTGTTCTGCAGTAGGTCATGTTATCTCTTCGTCTCCCTAGACTCCTAATGAGGGTAATGATGTTATTTCTCCTCAGCACCGATCAGCAGGCAGCACCCCTGCACAAGGCTTTGGCTGCCAAGTAGGCTGCCCTGAGAGCTGTTTGTCTCTGGAATGGCACGTAGGGAGAGTCTCAGGTCTCCAAGGCTCAGGCTGGGCATGCTCTGCCGTGCTGTGAGTTGGGAGGAAGAAAAAGCATTGTGTGAAGCACGCAGAGAATCTTGCACAGATGGTGGCTGCCATTACTAATACATATTGTCATTTTGGTCACTCTGTGAAGTGAGAGCTTAAAATAATCCATGTCAAGTGTGCTTTTAGCATTTGAGGTGAGAACTGGGTGCTGGTCCCCTGCAGTTCCGGGGTGTTGTTTCCTGTAATGGTGGTGTGGTTCTTCACGCTGATAAGCAGTGTTTGGAGCTCCACTGTTCAGCAGGGACTTGCTGCAGGTGTTGAGTTTTCTGAGAGGATGGGTCTGACCTCACCTGGTGAGGCTCTCATGCTCCAACCAAACTTGCTGCCCTTGCTCAGAGCATCTGCCCGCACCCAGCGTGCACTGAAGCTGTGTGTACTCGTGGGCAGGCTTTGGGCACCGCTTGCACTAGGTAGGCTGGTTTCACTGAGAAGGTGTCACTGAGGTTCGGCTGCTGTACTTGAGGAGCTGGACTTTGTCAAAATCATGTCAAGATTGAGTTGCACTAGCAGAAGCTGGGGGACAGAGCTGGCAGGGCAGGAGTGGGGTGCAGAGAGATTAACTGACCCCAGGTGTCTGTGCTCTTCTGTGTTTAACTGTGATGGGGGTAGTGTCTGCATGGCTGCTTCAATTCTTCTGTTTCAGGATGTTTGTGAAGAGTTGTCATTTGCTTTCTGCAGCCGTACAGGGGCAAGGGAAACAGGTGTGCTGGTGCAGGAGTGTGTTGCTATATGGAAGCAACAGGAGTGTGCTTATGTTTGGGGTGGTGACGTGGAGAGGAGCTGTGTGTGTGTGTGTGTGTGTTGTGTGAGTGGGGGATGTATGTGTTTGTCCATCTCCAAGCTCAGTATGTATGACAAGACCACCAAAGAATGCAACTAAAGAAAAATGCAACTTGAACTGATAAAAGCATCTCAGTAGATTTGAGGAGGGGAAGGACTAGTTAGAAAGATCTGATATGATGTCCCAGATACTTTGGGCAAAGAGGGGTGGAAGAGCAGAACTGCCTGCTTCCTTGCTCAGTGAAATGTCAGTCTCATGAAAATCTGCTACAGAAACAACCGACAGCTTAGCCCAGCTGGTTCATGCCCTGCATTACTCCTCCATTTATGGCTGAAGATGATGCTGAACATAAGCAGGATGTTTAGTTTATTGCATCCTCTCTACTTCTGCACAAATTCCCCATCTGATGTCTTGGTAGTTGACTTTCCACAGCAATGGTTGTGACAGCCCTACACGAGGCTCGCACGGAGCCGCTGGAGATCAGAATGTGGCCGTTGCCTTCTGTTTGTACTGAGCAAGATGCAGAAGCAGGATTACCAAGGAATGTGCTCGTTCTTTTCTCAGCAGATGCCTCAGCTGCTAAAGCTAAATGGACACCGGCAGTGCGCAAAGCAGGAGGGAAGCAAAGGAGGAGCAGCGGTGCTGCAAAGTGTTTTCCATATGGCTGCTCTTAAATAATTCCGTCCTGCAAGTGAGGCTGCAGTTGTGCTCGTGGGAGGAAAGGTCAGTGTGGCCTTTTGGTCTGTCCCCCAGCAGCACAGCTCCATGCAGACAGCCAAGCTCATGCCTCCTCTGTCTGCGGGCACTTAGCGGTCACATCTGTGAGCCCTGCTGGATTGTCCAGTTACGTGGGGTCCTTTAACACCCCCCCACCCCCAAATTCCTTTTGGCAAAATAGGGCTATGAAGAAGCATGCATAAGCAGATGGTCAGCATGCAGGCAAGCTCTCTGATTAACATGAGCCAGGTCAAAACGTAGACTTGATTTCACTTTATTCTTGCTGCAAATAATTTTATCACAAAATAAACAACGTAGGATTTGATTTCTGTTGCCAGCGTCCTTTTTGTGTTCTGTTGGCTCTGTCCCTTTTATTTACTACTAGCCACTTGTGGAATTAAGAAGATTGTAAAATTTATCAGAGCAACAATATATTTAAGAAGAAATGTGTAAGCATGCGTGCAGCAATAAAATAGTATATTTCACTACATCTCTTCCTGCTGTGGCCTGTTTGTTACCAACTAACGTCAGTGTGGTGTTATTTCTGAATGGATATGGTGGGTTCCTTCAGCGTTTTTCCTTCACTTTGCACAGGTGCTGGCTCTGTACTGAGCTTCCAAGCAGTGCTTAGGATGTGATGCTGCTGTCCTCCCCTGGCAGCCCTTTCAGACAGTTCTTACCTGAACATGGGTGGAGAGCACTGCCTTGGTTTTGGTCACTTTCTCTGAGGGTATTGGGATGATAACTGATCACGGAGTGCTGCTCTGAGCAGTCCCAGGGAGGTCCACTGTCTGTCCAGCTCTGCTTGTTCACCCCCTGTCATTTCTGCCTTCCTGTTAAATCTAAGGATTGAGATTTCTCAGCCTGCAGGGCAAGTGTTTCCTGTGCTCGACTACTCAGACTTGTTCAGAGTGCTCGGGGTGTCCTTGAATGAAGCACGTGTTTTCTCCAAACCTGTGCTGGAGTGCCCAGGTGTTTCCACTCCTCTTGGAGGACTGTAGCAGAAATGCTGAGTCGCAGCTTGAAGCAGTAATTGAGCACCTGCTGGGAAGGCAGAGCCAACCCAGGGGAGCTCAGGTGTGTGCAATGCAGTGCACCTGAGTGACTGGAAGGGGTGGAGGCAGGATCCGCCCCTTCCCAGATCTCATTTAAGGGTTGGTAGTGGAGGCAAGGGTATTCCTCTGGAGATCCACGCATACCTGAGACCTAAGGGTAAGCGGGTTCTTTCCTTTGTTTCTGCATTCACTGCTGACACATCTGGGCATATCCTTACTTGCTGCAGCTTAGGACTTTGCTACTATGCTGCTATTGCTGCCCTTTCCATCTTGTTATAGTGTTACAAGAATGTAGGCATTTGCTGTCTTCTCCCTTCCTGTGTGTCTGGGTGGTTTTGGTGGCAAATAGCAATGATTGTGCAGCCTGTTGACTACAGAGATGATCTTGGTTCAGGGAATGAAGATCCAAGCCCATCCCTGTAGGAATGCACAGTTTTCCAGGGGGAAGGGCAGTAGCATGAGAATGACTAATGCTGCTGAAGCGGGGGACTGGCCTTGGAGAAGTTCAGACTCTGGTCAGCCTTTTGGGACTCGCAAGCAGCGCTTCAAGGAGCATCGCCACGCTGTAGGAGCTGGCAGTGAGACGGATATCTCTGAGAGACTCGGGCTGTCATGGTCAAATACACAGCAGAGATGGCACCTTCTTGTGTAGCAGCTTGCAGGCGCTGTGCTGGCAGACTCATCTGCTTGGGGTGGCACTGGGTTGCTCTTGCTTGCTGCAGGGAGCCAGGTTTTGTCTGGGCTCGGTTCTTGGGGCCGGCTCCTGCTGGGGCTGGCGGTGGGGAGCAGAGCTTGGCTGGCTCCCGGCTCGCAGGGCTGGCTGTGTTGGCAGAGCAGGTTTTGTTTCACTTTTTGAAGCTAAAACAGATTTGACATGACGAATTTATTAAGATAAGAGAGGCTACCCTGGTAAATCACTTGTCATAGCTGAGGCCTGTTTTGAATCAAGGTGATGTGTCTGCCTGCCTCGTGGGGTCAGGCTGGAAACGAGGTGGGCTACTGGCAATAACTGGGTGAGGTCTGCGCACAGTGTAGGATCAGCACTGGGGAAGGGACAGGTGTGGTCGCTCCTTTTGCTTTTTTTTTTTTTTCTTGCACGCCTGCAGAGTGCTTCAGGAGACTAAAGAAAGCCTTGGAAGAGGATCAGTGCCATGCAGAGAGCTAGCCTGGGTCTTGAGGGTCTGGCTGCTCAGTTCCCAAAATAAACTCAGAGAAATGAGTGTGAGAGCTTTCCTCTCCCTCCTCCTGTTGCCAGCAGAACAAGCTTGAGGGGAAAGAGAGTGGGACTGAAGAATGCCATCTGCTCCAGGCCTGCTCCCTGCTGACGGTGGCTCCCGGGTGGTTTTCTGGCAAATGGTCCCGGCAGGTCTGCTTGCTCCCTGCTCTCTTGCTGGTATGGCAAGGCATGAAGCTGTGCTTTGGCACAGTGTGTGAGCAGCAGGGAGGTAGGGGAGTGCTGTGGCAGGGTCAGATGTGTTGGTTTGTGGGCTCAGGGTGGTATTTTTGGTTTGGTTTTTGTTTTCAAAGAATGCCAGGGGAATGTGATGGAGCTTTCCTATAGAGGAAGCTGTGCTGGTCTGTGTTGTGCTGAGGTGACATTAAAACCCCGGCAGGAAAACATTCCTCCCTCTTTATTCTTTTATCCTATTGCCTCTCTGCTACCCAGGGTCATCCCAATGCCATTCGTGCGAGGCTGCAGCAATGATGAATTGTGTGAGGCTGTGCAGAGACCTGCTCCAGAGGGAAGGCAAGTAAATGCGTTAGCTACCATTCCTTCAGATATTCTTTCAGAGATGAAGGCTGATCTTTCATATCAGGGCTAAGATGACATTCTGTCTCTCCCTTCTGCTCAGAAGGTTTTATTCTAACACATTCTTGGCACAGCATCGCAAGAGCCACCAATATTTCTATGAATTTTATTAAGCCTGCTTCCATAACGGGAGCCAGAAATCTGCTCTCCTCCTCCTCCCTGGATGTAAAACTGAATTTTAACCAAGAGTTTTAAAACAAGCTTGTTGGCGGCAAGTTCAATCTCCCATTGAGGAACTGGAAACACTTTGGGTGAATTGTCCAGAATGCTTTTTCTGCAGAGACGCCTCTCATCGGGCTCAGTACATTCAAAGCTGTTCAAGGTATGGGCTTTGTTCATCTCCTCCCGGGATGACTGCTCCTTCTGTCCCAGTGCTGGAGGAGGCAGCATTCCTTGTTTCCTGGTGTGACATTTTCCCATCATGTATGCAGTTAAACAATGGTGACAGTGGCCTGGAAACACCAGGAGACCTGCAGTTCCCTAAGGAAGGATGAGGGCGATGAAATGTGATGGGCTGTGGGAAAGATTTGGATTTGATTTCAGGTTGAATGTTAGGAAAAACTCCTCAGAAAGCATGGTTGGGCACTGGCACAGGCTGCCCAGGGAGGTGGGGGAGTCACTGTACCTGGAGGTGTTGGAGAATTGTGGAGATGTGGCACTGAGGGACGTGGTTATGAGCACGGTGGGGATGAGCTGACAGTTGCGTTAGATGCTCTTAGAGGTCTTTCCCAACCTTAATGATTCTATGATTCTATCGCTTTCCCAACAGCAAGGGTACCCAAATGCCCCAAGCCTGGATTCAGTATCTCTCAGATCTCTCCCCAGAGGGATGGTGATAGCAAACAATGCCCTCAAACACACTCTGTTCAGAAAACATAACTTTATTATTGGTTGCAATATACATTGTATTCCTTTAAGAATCCTAAACTTGTATATGGTTTCCCACTCAAAATACATGGGTATGTATATATGCTTTTATATATGTATATATATATAAATGTATTTTATCGAACTGGGACACAACAGAACGAGAGAGACAAATTACTTGGAAAAATAAGTGTGATCTCCGAGGGTCTGCGCTGGCAGTGTGCTAAGGTAAGTGGTACAAAAAGGATGGGCCAAGTGGAAAATGCGGTGGGCGGGGGGGAATGCTCTCCCAGTGCTACAGGTGGTGGCATGGATGGCAGTTGCACATCACTATTGCTCGGTCACGGATGCCACCTCTTCTCCAAGGCAGACTGGTCTCTGCACAGCAACATTTGTAAGGCCGGCTGTGCTCCCTGCACATGGTACCTGCTGCTGGGAAATAGCTTAATTACATTTCCCTTGGCAGCAGCTCTGCTCGTTGCTAATCTGGTCATTGAAGGAAGGGTTCCTCCAGGGCACGGGGAAACTGAACTGGGTCAATATAAAGTAGCTTACGTGCAGGGTAAGGGAGCAGCAGGTACATAATTGTTTGCTAACCTGATTTTCAATCACAGCTTCCCTCGGGCAGCCAGCACCGCTGCACAGAGGGACAAGTTCCCCAGATGCACGTAACTGCCTTCCTTTCCTTTCTTCCGAGCTGCAGATGTGTCGTGGCTCAGACACGCTCTGCAAGGCACTGACCGCAGACCCTGGGGCAGGCGGGAGCCAGCAGTGGGCTCTGACCCTCCTGCTCCCCTGCAAAGTGCTTGTCAATTTGGGACATAAAGAATGGGGGCATCGATCCGTTCCTCCTGACTTCCTGGGGAAAAGTGCTTTTGAAAATCCCACCCTCAAGTCATCGTCTTGCTCTGACCCCTGCGACATCTGTCACCGCTGCATCACAGCCACGGGGCTCCTGCTCCGGGGGAGCCTTGTCCCCACCACGGTGTTGCTGTGTCTTTCCCAGCAGCATCTGGCACGGAGCGACCTTGCTCTGGAAAATGAAGTTGCAGCAAAGCAACAGTGTGAGAGTCACTGCAGGTTTAGCAGGGGTGGGTGGGAGCACCTGATTGCACAGGAATGGTGTTTTAATCACAAGTTGGCAGTGCTGGGAGAACTCCAGCTGGTTCCTCCCTTTAAAGGCAGGAAAACACAAGTGGAAAAGTGCCTGCGTTAACCTCTATAAAAGAGCTTTCTTGACTTGGGCCCCTAAGGGCGATTGCAAGGACACAACCTGCACCCAAGCACCCTGCACCCCGGCGTGTTGATGGGTTCTGCCTGCTATTGCACAGAGGTCCCTTTCCTGAATCTCTCCAGAAGCGGCTCCAGGGGCAGCAGGGAGGGGCAAGACCCCCGTGGGAAGGATCCAGCCCAGGGCAGGGGCACGAGATCCCATAATAAGGTTTGCCCCCATGGGAAAGGCCCCACGTCCTCATTTGCAGAAGTGGAGGGAGAGGGGCCAGGTTTAGGGCAGGAGCTTGGCCACGATCTGGGGTCAGACCATGGGTCTCCTGCTGAAGCGGTGGACCATGAGGATGCCTGCTGCTAATCCCCACCCACCAGGTGCTCTGAGCTTCTCTCTAGCGGTTTTTTTCAGGACATTTTCCAACTGATGAAGGGAAACAACAGATTATGACTCTGAAGTTATGGTGAGAGGGCTGGATCCTGATAGGACAGCATTATTCCTCGCCAAGAGAATGAACAATTAACCTTTTTTAGCCTCTCGTCCCATTTCTTCCCCAGCTCCCAGCCACCTCTATATACATAATATATTATATTACTATATTCTCATAAACTCTGCTTTTTCAGTTTCAGTAGCGCAAATGATTAATTCCAAGAGGAAAAAAAAAAAAAGGAAAGAAGGGAAAAAAGCAGCCCCTACGACTATTTACAGAATAGTTCGTCTTGCAGAGGCAATGGGGTTTGGCATTGGGAATAGCCTGGTTTGCAAATGTGCTGCGTGGGCTTGAGTCTACACTCGTCCACTCCTCGCCAGGGCTGTGGAAGGACTGGGTGGTGGGGACAGGGAATCGAAACTGCAAAGTGGAAGATACCGGCTTCTTTAACATACCAAAAAATTATTGCAGTATAAATACACCCCCACGAAAGCAGAGAAGAGGAAGTGATGGAGGAAGCTCGGTGAGTGAGGGGAATCTCAGTAAAATTACCCAACCTGGAAGGCTGTGGGGGCCGCTCCCACAGCTGTCAGTGCTTCCTCAGATTATGGCAAGGGTCATTTACGCCAATGAGTAATGCCCACCCTCTGCCTCTTCCCCCACCCTTTACGCTGTGCATGGCAAAATATCCCACGAGTCCCTCCACGCTAGATTTTTTCCAGAGAGAATTCTACTAACGAAAGCTTCTATTCCCAGAAAACCCCAGTAAGAGCTGCAGAAAGAATTGCTCTTAGGTCTGACTGGTTTCTCCAGCTGCTGAGACCTTCTGGCTGACCCACGTCAGTATTTCTGTGAAGACGGAGGTGGTGACCTCAGGCAGCTCTTTGTGCAGTGCGTGGTAGGCTTCCTCATACACCTGCAGATAGGGAGAGAGCAGGGATTAGCACTGAACAAACACCCTCATGGGCAGAGCAGCCTTCATGGCAATAGCTGGGGGTCCGACGTGTCCTGCTCACACCTTGCCTGGTTTTTCTCCCAGGTGTGGGTGGACCGGAAGATCTTAGTGGACTTTCCAACCTTAATGATTCTATGTGTGTCAGGTTATCACATCACATCAAAGGGATGCCATTGGCAACTGGCACTCTACTTCAAAGAAAGGTCTACCATAGCGTCCCGGCTTCTGTGCTGATGGACCCTGCTCTGCCCGACCCAAACACCCTGGTGCCCAGTGCCAGGCATTCCTTCCTCTGCTGAAGGGCCGGGAACCTGTCTGGTTTGCCAAGCACCAGCCCTGCTTCCCCCAGTGTGACCCTTGCAGTGAGCAGTGCTGAGGCCTACGCTCCCAGGACAGCATCCTAAAAATGGAGAAAGCAAGCTGACCTTCAGCGTTTTGTCCTGGCTCTGCACCGTCTCCATCAGTAAATAGGAGCCTTTGATATCACAGAGCTTGTCGGAAGAGCCATGTAGCACCAGGATGGGCAAAGTCAGCTTTGGCAGAGCTCGCTCGATTCTGGTAATGGCATTCATCAGCTGGATGACGAAGGAGACCTTCATGCCACCGTGGTAGACCAGGGGGTCGGATGTGTAGGACTCCATCTGGCAGGGAGAGAGGAGTGATTTCAGGTTAGCAATAATTTGTGCAGAAAGGACAGAGCAGACAATGAGGAGCCTCTTCCCTTGGCTTGCGCACTTGTTTCCCGCTCCATGAAGACTTCCTGCCATCAGAGCCAAGGCCAACACCTTCACTATGGCTGCCAGGGAATAATGGCTGCCTGTTTCTTCCTAACTAACAGTGAGGAAGAAATTCTGTACTCAGAGGGTGGTGAGGCACTGGCACAGCTGCCCGGAGCTGTGGGTGCCCCATCCCTGGAGGTGTTTAAGGCCAGGTTGGATGGGGCCCTGGGCAGCCTGAGCTGGTGGGGGCAACAAGCCCATAGGTTGGAATGAGATGAGCTTTAACTTCCCCTCCATCCTAAACCATTCTATGACCTAGGCCTGCAGGTAGCTGACACGTCCGCTGCACAGCACTCGTACAGTGAGGCTCTGCTCTGGGTACAGAGGATGCAGACGTAAGGATGGGATTGGGGTAGGCAAAAAAAAAAAAAGTCAACAACTTGCTCAGCCAGACTGTGAGGGGCTAAAAATACACCAGAGCTGGTGCAGAAAGTTGCTAGGAAGGAGTAGTTACTGCAGCAGGCAAATCTACAGTAAATATTTGTATACTGTACGTGGAGACGGCCCACACAGCCACTGCCATCTCAATATTTGCCAGAATGCTTTGATTACGGGTTGGTCTCTGGCACAGCCTCCAGTTTCTCCCAGCCCTGGCAGATGTTTATAGAAATGATGGTTATTTATAGGTTAGCCAAAACCAGCCCTCTTCTCTCCTTGCAGACACGGAGGTCTGTTCAAGTTCTCCTTGCATTGCAGGAAGGTGAGGTCATTGTGAGGTTACCAGGGAGGCAGGAGGACATGACGTGCTGGGGCTTTCCCAACTGGGGCGTTCATTCGCTAGGGGTGTAGAGCCGATTTCCTTCCTTGGTGTCTCTAATGCGTTGGGGCACTAAGCGCTGGAAATGGAGCTGGCAGGGAGGCACAGCTGCACAGAGGCCTTTCCCCATCGTCTTCTTTCTTCATTGAATTCCATCAGCATTTTCATAGAATCACAGAATCATTAAGGTTGGAAAAGGCCTCTGAGATCATCCAGTCCAGCTGTCCACCTGCCACCAATACTGCCCACTAAACCATGACCCTGTGTCCCTTGTTTTGAGCAAACCCACTGGGTTGCACTGGCTACTTAACTTCTTGCTTCAGGTGTACCGACATCTATGTTAGTGCTGCACCAAAGCAGCACAGCCTTGGGATGTTTTATTATTTATTATATTTTTAATTGAAGGACTTGAGGGAGAGGCAGAATCAGGAGAAGAGAGTGGGTGGGTGGACTGACAGAAGTTCCCTTTCCATGGAATAAAATAATGTTGATGAATTCATGTGCACTATGCATCCTCAGTGCCATACATGTTAGGAGAAGGACCTAATAGGTTTCTTTCTCTTGTTCTCTTCCTAAAGAACAGGGAATTTTTTTAGCTACTGAGCTGTCAGCAAAGGTTTTTGTATAGATGATGGAAGGGGAACAAATAATAACTTGATCCCAACCCAGATCCATCAGCAGTGAGTAGGAGGATCCTTTTGCTGGTGAACTAACAAAATCCTTGTCAGAAAGTTAATGCTCAGAGCATGGCGTGAGTGCAAAGCAGAAGCTTCATCCACAGCTTTAAGCTAATAAACAAAAATCAAATAATTAAAAAGGAAAAGATAAAAGATTTAGGAGCTTGCTGTTGCAGTGAAGGTGATTTACTCATCCTGTTTCATTCTGAGGCTTTTATGGGGTATGCTGTCCTTCACCTTGGAAGCAGGAGGGCAGTTTTGAGGTTGCACCTTGCTCTCTTTTGTGTCTCCTGCATTTGATATTGCACACAGATCAAATGAGCATCTCCATGCCATCCTGTGTCGCAGTGCCTACACCCCGAGGACAGCCTGCTGGGAACACAGCCTCATCAGGAAATTCTTGGATGACATCCCAAAAACATTTCCAGAGAATGAAAAGTTGGCCTGGCAGAAGAGTATGTTTAACATATAAATAATGGATGCTTCCAGCACAATGTGTGCTCTGAGGCCACGCAACCCGAGTCCAAGGGGAGGGTGGAGTGTGTGCCAGTGGCAGCCAAAGGACGAGATGCCGTGTTGCCTTCAGTGAGTGCACTGCAGCCCACTGCTGCTATGCCACAGGCAAGTTTGTGGGCAGGGAGCAGAGCAGGGAGGAGTGGGTGTCTTGTTCCTAAGACCACTCTACTATGAGCAGGAGCTACTGAAGCAGACCTGTTCTCATGCATTGTGAAATGCTTTTCCTTCCTGCACGGAAAAGGAAAGGGTAAAAGAAAAACAACACACGCAGGAAGCTCTTGAGACTTGAAGCATCACACAGCGGCAGGAACAGCGGCAAATATTTGGGTGGAAAAAAAACACAGGATAGCATTTATTATAAATTGTTCCCATGGAATAGGGAAATATTTGGACAATATTGTGCTGCAGATTAAGGAAGTTCACTGACACTTTTCTAAATGGGTTGTGACCGGGGTGTCTCCCACTAGCACTTTTCCCTTGTCGTGGTCTTTAGTGCAGCTATTTCAAGCTGAAGATCCAGCTGTTGGAAGCAGGTGTGTTTTAAACTGCCGTCCTTAAAGAGCAGCTGTGGCACACAGTGCCATGTAATGACCCAGTGCTGAGCCAGGCAGAGAGCCACATATCCCAGCCATGCTCACTGCTCAGGGAGGGGGAACACCCTTGAATTCCTGGACCAGAACCCTGGAAGCCTGGTGGCTATTCGATAGGACAGGAGGGTATGGCCTCAGGTTGTGCCAGGGAATATTCAGGATGGGTATTAGGAAGTATTTCTGCTTTGCCACAGGCTGCCCAGGGAGTGGTGGAGTCACTGTCCCTGCAGGTGTTCAAGAACTGTGGAGATTTGGCACTGAGGGACGTGGTTGATGGGCAATACTGGTGGTAGCTGGATGGTTGGACTAGGTGGTCACAGAGGTCTTTTCCAGCCTTCATGATTCTGTGATTCTATTCCGTGAGACTCCTTTTCTTTGCCGTTTCCTAAAGGGTGAGTGAAAGGGAGGAATGTGCTGAAGCTGATGCATTGCTTCAGCTGACATGGTCTTTGGTCCTGATCCTTTCAGCTTCAATTCTAGCATTGCATGACCAGCAGGAGAAGTGACAGCATTTGTCAATAGAGCTACTTGCCATGGCAGTGAGCTCTCCTGCTTTTGAGACATCCTTGGGTGCTGTGTTCTCCATTCAAGCTTACTGAAATACATCAAGTTCTGGGTCATTCTCTTATCTGGACCAAGCAGCTTCACTCACCTGTAGACCACGCCTCCCTGCTTGCTCTCCTCCCTCCACACCAAGAAGGAAAGAACATTGTCATGTGCTGTGGCAGCAGTTGCAAGGACACCTGGCTGTACCAACTGGTGGCATGAATGAGCTGCAATGGTTATTGCTAGGAGCGGGTATGAATGGGAGAAGAGTCTCAAGCTATGGTGACAGAAGTTGATCCTGGAACCACTTCACTCACAGTAGCAGTGGAGCTGGAATTAGGTCGTTACAATGGCTGCTTCAATTGCAGCTCACTTCAGTATTATTCCCAGGCACAGAAAGAATACATAATTTGTTTGGAAAGGCTGTGGCAGAGCCAGGGTGCAATCCAGGAGACCTTGTAGCAAGGTCTTTGGGGCGAGCATGCTTTTTTCATCTGTCTGAATGCATTCAGCACAATGCCATCCTGGTATGTAAGCAGGAATACCAACCTCTGGCACTGGAGAGTTTTGCACTGCAAAGAGCACGGTTGGAACGCAGCCTTCACTAGCATTTGCAGCCTGCATGAGGAGCAGGTGGTGGTGCAGAAGGGACACCCAGAGCAGACATGGGTGCAGGAGGCATGCAGGGACCGAGAGCTGCTTTCCCACGGTGAGCCACATGTTCTGCTCTGTGCAAAAGGGCACGCATCTAGCCCTCGTGATTTAGCAAAATGCCTTTTTTTTTTTTTTTAAGAGAAAAGAGAGGACTGTGACAGGATACCGACAATGCAGTAACTTTAAGTGGCATTAAGGTTCTCACCTCCTTCTTGTTCCTGGAAATTGCATTTGGATCTATTGATCCCAGCGACAAGTTTGGAAGCACAAGGTTGAGTACTTTCGCTGCAAAAACCTGTGGGAGAGGAAAGGAAAGCAACTGGTTAAGGAGCTGGTTAGGGCAAGAGAGAGATAGAGGACCCCATCCTGAGCTGGTGGGGATCAGCACTGAAGTTAAACAGCTGAGAAATGTCAGCTGACACACGAGAGAGATCTGTCCTATGTTTAAAACATTTCTCTTGAAGTGAGTGTCTAACCTGCTCCTGGGATTGGGTGGGTGTGCAGGTCTGACATGTGTCAGCTCTCAGTCCACCACATTGCAACTTCATCGCCCCTTTCCTTTTCCACACTCTCAAGCTAATTTCCAAAAAGGCATCGGTGAGGCACCTTGATGGGAAAATCTGTTCCCATTCCCCATGGAGCTGTTTTTTTCGTGCTTGTCACTGCCCTGTCCTGCTGCCCCAGCTCTGATTTCAGGCTGTGGTGCATACATGATACTCTGTGTCATTTGCAGGAGTTGCCTAGGCTGCACTCTTTCTGATAAGCAGATCCTCAGGGGAACCTGCAAATAAACAACAACAAAATGTGCACGCGTTGGCTAAGGAATCTATTGCTCACTTGTCTCCTGGGAAGGAAACACAAAAGCATTCAGCAGCCCAGGCCTGAAACCGCTGCCAGATGAAAGGGTAGCATCTTTCATTTGAATAGCACTACAAGCACGTTGATACCACGCTTCTGCTCTGTCTTTAATTAAGTGATCACCACTTGAGTCAGAAATTGTGCCATTAGTGTACGTTGCTCTATTTTACGGCCCCTCTGTCTTCTCAGCTAATACCTGCAGGTGAGCTGTCACCTATGCTCCCTGTTTCTGCTTAGATTTAATCACTTCTGAAGCGCTCTGACATTTTGGATCTCAGATGATACATGACAGAGTAATTATGATATTAGAGGAATAACACAAGGTTGAAGTCAAAGCCATCCATTGTGACAAGCAGTAAAGACTCATAGCATATCTGAGAACTTACTGTGCTTTGGGCTGGATATGACTGCTAACAGGGTGTATGGGAACTGTTAGGTCAGGGCCTGAGCCAGTGATTGAGCACCTGGTGAAGGGGTGTAGCCAGCCCTGGGAGCACAGGTGCAAGCAATTGACCTGTGTGACTGGGAGGGATGGTTCCTGGGTCCACTGCTCCTTAACCTCATTTAAGGGCTGGCAGCCACAAGGGAAGTGCCCCTGCTTGGTGGTGATTTCCCTTGGAGTGTTTAGTGAGCCCTGATCCTTGCAAAGGGGTGAGTGATTCCTTCTTTATTACTGGATTGTGACTGCTATCTTTCTTGGGTTTAAAGCAGCTATGTCTGCTGCTGCCTGCCCTTACACAGATGTCCTCATTTCATAGAATCATTAAGGCTGGAAAAGACTGTTAAGATCATCAAGATCAACCTATCTCCACCATGCCTACTAAACCATGTCAAAATGGCACTGTGTGAACAAAAGTAATGTCTGCTGAGGTCTCTGGAGCTCGCTCATTAAAAATATATCCATGCATGTGTGAGTACAATGAGCAAGAATGAGGTTTTCTCTTGTGTTAATGCAATGTGATGATTTGAGGAAAGCATCTGAATGAATTCTAGGCAAGGACTTTGCGCTGACAATACTACAGCAGTTTTGCTTCTCTAAACCACTTACAGTGACCCAGATATGCATAAAGTAACTGTAGATTCTTAGCTGAGATACTTAATTTGGAAATGTAATTGTTGTACGTTTTCTTTATAGTCTATGGAGGCTGAGAGAAACCACCTCAGAACACCTCTGAGATCTGAATAGTGGTTTGGATGTGGCTGCCTCCAAACATTACTGTGTCAGCATCAGGCAATTAGGCTGCCCTAAAATTGGAGCCTGAGTTAAGTGCTAGGGTGAGTTCCTGTGCCTAATGATCACTAAGTGAAGAGGAAAACCCTGACATGAGAGGTTAGCTGATGCTCTCTCAAGATCTGTTTAGAACATCAGCCACAAAATCCATATATTGTTATTAAGGCTGTAGGTAATTAGGTCTAAGACCACACATAAAGGAGGGGGAGGAGGGCTTTCCTTACTTGTAAATTCAGCTGTGGGAGAACGTTACTTGATATACTCTCAGATTACAGAAGAAGTCATGTATTTGATGGCAATGAGCTAAGCACGCTTTTGTCAGATTCACTGTGGCCATTTCTCTGTTCTAAAGATACGTGCTTATCTTCACAGCCCTACGGATGACCTCTGTGACATGCTTTGGAAAATTCCTGAAGCTTCTGCACGCCTCTGGAGTTCTGCCAAACAGCTACAGAAATGCAGCTGGATCTGGTCCCCAGCACTTCCAGCCCAGGTGAGTGGTGTCAGCGCGGTCATTTCTGGTGTTCAGCTGCATAAGGAAGGCCTAGGCTCTGTAGATAACATGTCAGGTGTGTCCACATATACATGTTTCATGTGTGCAGACAAACTCTTATTTACACTATCTTTTGGTATAGAAGACTGGTTGGGAAAGGACTCTGACCTTTGGAGGTCTTCAGATCTGCAGGAAGTACACCCTCCATACTTGGATTCGTAGATTCATTAAGGTTGGAAAAGACCACTAAGACCACGTAGTCCAAACCCAACCCACCGCCACTGTGCCCACTGACCACGTCCCTCAGTGCCACATCTCCTTGGTTCTTGAACACCTCAAGGGACGGTGACTCCACTGCTCCCTGGGCAGCCTGTGCCAGCACCTCACCACTCTCTCTGAGAAGAAATTATTCCTGAAATCCAACCTGAACCTCTCCTGGCACAACTTAAGTCCATCATCTCTTGTCCTGTGATCCATGGTCATATCCAGTGGGAAACTCAAGTTTTATGTTATAATCAAACAGTCAGAAGGTTCCCCTGGGCCTTAAATGACTATGAGCGATGTGATGCAACCTGTGACATGCTGGACTTTAATTAAAAGCCATGCTATTGAAAGGCTGGCTGTGTTTGATATATGAAGTGTTTATGTCTCTGGTTCAAAGTGGCAATTGTTGGTTCTTGAGATAACTGCTCCCAGATGACCAAGAGTGCAATGCTGGAGATATTGGCTGGGCTGAGGATGACACTTTAGAGCACCAGTTATTTGAGCTGCTCAATGCAGATGTGTGAGATCCTAATACTGTTTGGATCTCTCACCTCTCTGTGAGAATCATCTCAGAATAAGATTGGATGGAGAGCTGAGCATTGCCTCTTGACTGGAAGTGCAACTCAAAGCTGACTTCATGGGCTTTGTGTTGGTTTAACTGCATGGGTGCTTTGCAGTGTAGACATGTTTCTTCTGAACAGAGCAATCCCTGTCCCCACACACAGGGAAGGTCTATGTGCTTACTTCTCTCTCAAGATCTACTCTTGACCAACTGCTTGAGTGAATGCTTTTTAGTTCAGTTCACTGACAAGTGAGCTGGATTATCAAAAAGGTGATGTGTGAGCTGCGTAAGCTAGCCAGGCTCATTGGCTGAGCAGAAAGATCTTGGGAAGAAACACCGTGATGAGCTATTGTTATCAGGCTGAGAGCAACGGGTACAGGGGTGTCAGGGAGATGGGATATCAGGAATACAATACGGTATATGGTCAGGGAGATGCCAGGTATGATGTCTCCACACCCCAGCAAGAGGCCAAATGGAAAACTCAAAAAGCAAAGAGACATTCTTGTGTACTGATTCTGTAAGGCATATGTTGTGGGTTGGGATTATTATTTCCTAAGAGATTGTGCTGCCCACTCTATTTCACAGTATTCAGCAGCAGAAATTTAGCAGGACACGCTTCCTTACCCTCATGCTGCTCTTTGACAGCATGTGTGATTCCTGTCCCTTTGAAATTCAGAAGGCTCAGAGCCAAGTTTGGTCCAGAGGGAGTTGAAAAGGTGAGAGCAGCGGGATCCTGCTCTCCTCACCAGGTTTGGAACAAGTAGGTAGGTGTTTCTATCAGGATTCCCAGGGAACTGGATGAATTGTGTTGCTGCTTTGAGCTCTCATTTGTTTAGCCAAGGTAAATTCTTGCTCAGCTGGAAACTGCCCCAGCGATGCTGAATGCAGTGGTCCCTGGGAAATGGCTCACAGCCTGAAAGTCGCACTGGTTCCAGGGGGAAACCGAAGCCTTTGAGCCACAGAGGCACTGGCACCAATGCTGTGTCCTTTGGCTCTCAGAAGGAAAAGCACACAAGTGTTTTCAGCTCAGCTTTTTGGGAAATAGCAGCTTTTGCAGGAATACTCTGATTGCTTTCACTCCTTCCTCTTGCAGATATCTTTCCAACTCCAGGAATGATTTTGAATACATTTGACAGAGCAGAGCTAATTCAGAAATAATTACATTTTTATCAGTTTCGAGATGCAGCAATAGATTTGATAGAGAAAGGAATGTGCTGTGAACTTCTATTATTGTTGATTTACTATTGAGATGCTCCCTTGGAATGTGATCCCATACACAACTTTGCAATACTCCAGTTAGAGATTAGGACTTCCTGCTCTGAAATTAAACAACTATCTGCTACTGACCTGCAAGAAGCCAGACTGCAGTAATATTAGTTTCCATAGAGCTGGTTAGTCCTTATTTCAGGAAGGATCTAGCACCTAGTAAACTGAATAGCTCTAAAAGGAAGAAAAGCTTTCTGCATTTTCCTCCTGTGGGGAGTCACTCATGAGGAAAACAGTGACTGGCATCCAGGTGGTGCAGCTCTCAGCAGGGTTTGGCATTTTAAGGCTGGAGGTCTCAACACATTTCCTTCTATGGAAGAGTGAGGTGATTAAAAGCCACCCTTGGTGCTTGTAATCTCCTTTTGTGGGGTCAGTTGGTGGCTTAGGTACAGCACAAGGTGTGACAGGATTATGCTGAAAGCTGAGGCAAGATGTTTCCTCTTTCTCAGGGAAAAAAGAGGAGGAGAAATAGCTCAGAAGTAGATTAAAATAAGAAGCTAGCCCTAGAAGAGTCTAAGGAGGAAGGTTAAAGGAATGAGGACTGCGGGAATGAGTTGTTCTCTCATTGCTGCTGCCTTAGCTGGTGCTTCCCTTTGCTTACAGTTTTTTTGAGAGCTGTTTATTCTCTTAAGCATCCAGAAAGGAGGGGAGAGCTGAGGGTCGGCTGCCTCCCTAGGGAAGGGCAGAGCAGGCAGTGCAAACTGGGGTCAGGAATAACTCAGGACAGGAAATGTGGATGGGAGGAGGTGAAGCCTAAATACTAACAGAGGAGATGCTTCTCTGCACAAGGACCAGTGATGGTACTAAGCCAAGGTGCTGCTGTTGGGGTGGTGATGCTCTAGATGGAAGCCATTTAGGCTTGTGGATTCCTGCAACTCAAGAGCTCTAGTTTTGTTTAGAAATTGGTCACCCCCCAAATGTCAAAAATAACCCCAGCCTGACATCGCCAGCAGCCTGTGTTGCAACTGCACCAGACTCTGTATGAGTCAGGGAGAAAACTAGGGGAGAGGAAGGGGAAGGCCGGCGCTGTGTGGGCTGCCACGGGGCGTGTGATGACAGCACAGTCTGCTGCCACCTCCAGTGGTGCATTGCTCTCTGACTCCCATTTAAATAAGCTTTTCTGGATGAGTTCAGGATTCACTTCCCCTCCAAATAGTGGGTGCAGCTGTGGGAGAGGCATTCCAAAGCAATGAACTGACTGGCATCCAGGTGGCACCTATCTTAGTGGGTTTGGTGTTCTCATACAATCATTTGAGTTGGAAGGGACCCTTAAAGGCCATTTGGTCCCACTCCCCAGCAATGCACAGGGACAGCCACAGCTCCATCAGGTGCTCAGAGCCCGTCCAGCCTGACCTTGGCTGTCTCCAGGGATGGGGCACCACCACCTCTCTGAGCAAGTTGTACCTCACCGCCCTCATTGTAAAAACAAACAAACAAACAAAAAGCTTCTTCCTTATATCCAGTCTGAATCTCCTCTCTTTTGGATTGAAACCATTTCCCCTTGTCCTAAGGGTAGAAGGCTGGAGTTCTCAATACATTTCCTTCAGTGGAAGAGATGACTGGGTTCACTGGGGGTTGGCTCTTACCTTGATGGGGGTGGCAACTTCTGGGCTGGCAACCACCAGAGGAGAGATTAGCAGCATGCCTGAAAAGTCACTGGGTCTCTCGCTGGCTGTCAGAATGGAGATGGCTCCTCCCTGCAATGCCAAATAACTCGGCTTAATGCACATCACAGCATCTTGCTTATATAGTAATCCTGTTACTGGAAAGGTTTAGTTCAAAAAAGCAAACTAATTCTGCCCGGACTACCCAGCATGCAGAAATCCTCACTTGTTACTGCGAATTACTCTTCTTGTCCACGTCACCAACCCCTCCAGCCCAGCCTGACACCGTGCACCCCGCACATCATTTTGAGCCAAACGCGGCCAGGCTCAGCCCGAGGATAGAGAGAGGGTTGGGGGATGCAGGCACTTGGCTGGCTTGCTGTGGGAAGTTCGCACAGGATTAGTTGCCAAGGGAAATCTTTGGTGATCTTCCACGCTGCTGGAGAAGCAAGGGCTCGTTAAATGGAGCAGCAGCGAGAAGCATCTGAAAGACCTCGCTGGGAAATTAGCTCCTTGTTACTGCGGCTTTGGAGCGCGGCGAGCACTTCAGAGCATGCCATGCGTTCTTATGCAAGAACAATCGTTTATCTGAGCATGGGCAGAATCCCAAAGCACTTATTCATTTTTCTCTCCTCCGGGAAGGCAGGGGGAGAAGATCAATGACATCAATGGGAATACTGCTCGCTTGAATAAAGGGATTTGGCCCGTGCTGTCTGAACCAGACTTCAGATCTGTTCACCAAATCATTGCCTTTGTTTTTGCAGCCCTAATCCTTGGTGCATTTTCCTGTAAGGTTGTTTAACAGAATGAGGCTACACGATGCTTTCGTGCTTCATCCCCTAGCTGCTCACAAAGCTTTGGAGGGCTTACCCTTCTGGTTACTGGGTAAAATGAAAGGAGAAATCCAATGCTACATGGGGGGTGGTAGGATTCATCAGGTTCCCAGTGTGACTGAACCGTCCTGCTAAATAACAGGTCCATTGTTGTAAATGGGCGCTAATTAGGGCCATGATCCAGGTAGAGAAGTTAAGGGCTAGGTATACTGGAGGCAGATCTTGTGGGGTAAGGCGTGCTGACAAATCAGTTGTACCCAGCAAGGAGAGGTGGGGACGATGCTTACCATGGAGTGCCCCAGGATGAGGATGGGCAGCCCTGGATGATCCTTTTTCATGAGATCAATGTGCTGCAAGCTGTCCCTGATGAAGACGTGGAAATCGGAGACAACCATCCGATCTCCCTCGCTCTGGCCATGGCCAACTGTAGGGGAAAAGGAAAACGTGCATCTGAGTGATTTGAAGCAGTGGCTGCAGTCAAGAAAGGCTTTATTGAAACATGCCTGTTGGGCTGTTACTGTCCTTCTCCTACAGTCTTTTAGAGGTTGTGAAGTTTTGTCCTTGGAGATCTTCAAAGGACTCCTGGATGTGGTCCTGGATACCCAACTCTGGATGTCCCTGTGGTTGGAGCAGGTTGGAGCCTTCCCACTAGGAGCTGAGGAGCGTTCAGCAGAAGCCAAGTGGTGGGGAGGCAGCAACCCATAGTGGGGATACATCAGGTGGCACACCCCTTCTAAACGAGTGCTCATGCAAACTGTGCTGCACCTGGGTGCTGCTAGCTCATTCTGTATCTGGGAATTATCTTGTTTAATCAAAGGGAAAGGAATGACAAAAATGGGAGATGAAGAGTTGCCGTGGAAACAGTGGTATCCCTGGCAGAGGTGAACTCAGCAGATCCACAAGCACAGTCCCAGGCAGTTCTGAGCTCACAAAGGCTTGAAATTAATCACAGAATCACCAAGACTGGAAAAGACCTCCAAGATCATCTAGTCCAACTGCCCACATACCACCAATATTTTCACACTAAGCCACGTCCCTTACAGAATCATAGAATCCACCTTGGGGAAGCACTTTGCATGTGTACAGCACCATGTGTACAGCATCCCCTCCTGCGTGCCTCCCTGGGGCTTCTCCAGTGGGAACAGACTGTGGGGAAAGATTCAAAGGCACAAAGGGCAATGGTTTGTCAAAGCCCACCGTCTAAGAAAATCTGAACTCCAGACTTGCTTGTTTGCCCTTCCATGTAGTCTCCCAAGCTGGGACTCCTGGCAGTGAACACTGCAGTCAGCCATGACGTCTACCTAGCCAACCCAGAGATGTCATCCTGGTCAATTGCAAATAATATATTACTGGTGCTGCTTTCCATGCACACACTGCAGTTTCTGCCAAAATATGATACTGTAAGCATCTCCCATGGGTCAGTGACCAGAAACATATCAAAGAGACAATTAAAATAAGAGCTGAAATGAGCTACAGAAGTGAAGCCATGTGTGGGGCTAGTGCATCTATTTGCCTTTTTCCCAACCTCTATATACTTTCTGTCATCTCACTTTGTGGAGCTCAAAGGTGTCTTTTGCTTAATATTTGAACTGCAGATTTAACAGGCTGATAGGAGTTGAGCAGTCCAGAGAGAGGAACCCATTCTCTTAGCAGAGCTCTGCACTTCCACTTCTTTTTTCTCTGGTGCACTTGCTTCTTGTATCTCCTTCTGTGCAGTCTGTGCAAGACAGCTGAGCAAGCAGAAATAGCAATATCGCCAGGGCCCAGGTCTGTATATGGGCTGTGAGTCTGTCTGGGGGCTGTGAGGCTTTGCCCTATTTTTGGATAGAGATAGGCAGGTCTGAAATGCCTCCTTGGTTGTTGGTCCCACTACAAAACAACAATACTGCCCATAACAGAACGGTATCTATGTAGCTCTTGGCTCAGGAAGCCAAGAGGTGCCTGTGCGACAGCTATGATGAGCACACTACTGGATTTCTCCAGGTTTATGGTAATTTTATTGATTACTTAATGAACCTGTCCTTTTAGCTACTAAGCTACCGTTCCCCACTCATGGCACACAGCAGCGCGTGGGGAATAGTTTGTCTGCACGTATGGTACAAGAAGACCATGCAAATCTTCGCATCAGTGCTCCCTGCCAGATGGCATTGGTTGTATATACTCCTTTTCTCTGCTCCTCTCCAGGAAACCAAACTTATTCCACCAGAGAATGAGTTTATTGAAAGTTCAAATCTCCCAGCTGAGAAAGCAAGAGGGAAAAGAGCTAAGATCTCTTCTGTTAAATGAAAGCCATGTGCACAACTGAACATCAATAAAGTCACGGGTATTGACATATTTTTCTCTGATCTTTTGCCTCTGGAGCTATTAAGAATGAAAGGTTGGGTTCATCCTTGATGTGAAGCTATCTGCTTTGAGTTTTGCTTGGAAAGAAGCTGACGTAGTGGTCCCACAGGAGCCAACCAGTGGCTGCCCAAAGCCACGTGAGACAACAGCCACGAGTGAGTTCCCATTGCATCTCTCCTCCTGGGGCCGCTGGTTTCAACAAGACAAAGCCTTTGCCATGAGACTTTTTGAGATGCATGTCTGTTAAGAGCTGTGACTGCCCATGCACATCTTCACAGCTCAGTTTTCATAGCCTGTTGAGTAGCTCTTATAGCTATCTGGCTTCATTGCCAACTTGTGTGCTTCATATCCATGCAGTGGCTCAGTTATCGACCATTTCAGGCTCTAGGTACTAAGGTAGTTGTGGGCACCCTTTACTAGATGCAAGCCTTTAAAAAGAGAATTTACAACTTTTTTTCCCAATTGCCATCTAGGATTAGGAGGTCTGAGCCTCCATTTCCAACTGAACACATCGCTGCTAAACAACATGAAACAAAGTCTGAATAAAGGCTGGAGGGATCTGGCCCACTATGCACAAACTATTTTCTGCATGAGCTTGTTCAGATTGCAGCTCTACCACTGCAGGGGCATGAACAGTGACTTGTGATCAGTCAACCCTGTCTGAAAGCATGACCTCAGAGCATGAGTCCTCCTATGGCTATAGATCCTCCAAAGTTACACACTTCTCTGGGTGGAAGAATGCTGACTGCCTGAGCAGGAAGACAAAGCTGAGGGTTCAGCAATGGAATATATGATGGTGTGAGGCTCTGGGGATTGACTTATCACTGCATAGGTATTGCTCTGCCTGCACAATGGAACCTCTCAGTCGGGATAAGCTCAGCAATGCTGCTCATCTTAAAGAGAGCTGCATCCTCATCTGGGTTGATAACGAGGGGGAAGCTGCTAAACAGTTCCTCTGCTGAGAAAAAGAGGGGAAGAATGAACGAGAAGGTGCTTTGACAACTTTTGTCTTACCATCACGCTGCATTCTCTCTGGAGAAGGAGGGAGCTTCAAATCCTCAGCAAATCATGCCCAGCCGTGATGAGAAAATCCCTCCAGGCTCTCCACTCCATCACGCCTGTGCAGAGTCTTGTTCTCTGGCTTTTAGATAAGCCCCAGGCTATATGTGTTTCTTTCTCTTTCTAGCACCAGACCCTCCCAGCAAAGGCACTGCCCGACCCTGTGTGCCCAGGTGTGCTGTGAGACGTTCCTCAAAGCTCCAGCTGCGACATTTTGCCACAGAAGATGAGGTGAAATTGAAAGTGCAGTGTAAAATGCTGACTTCAGCTATGCTGCTGTAAATTTTCTGATGTCAGAGGTGTTCCTTAAAGCTCATAGTCATGGGAGAGCAGAAATTATGGTCTATGTTGTTTTTTCAGCCTTTGCTCACTATTTATTATGGAAAAGCCATAAAATGTAGAGAGAGGACATGAGAAAGCTGCCTGGGGAGCAGTAACTCTCCAGGCAGTCTGGATCTTGACTATTCATATATTTGGAGGCTTCCTGCTTTGGGAGAATTTAGATGGTTTGGATCCATGTTTATTGCAGTAAGAATACCACCACAGGCACTGGTGAGGTGAAATGCTGTCTCCAGCCAACTGATGGTAGAAGTAATCAACAGGAACACAGGGCTTGACTCCTGGCTTAGGATCCATCACACCATGTGCTTGTTTTTCTCTCTAGATGCCTAACTGTGGTGATGGGACAAGGGGAATTGGTTTCAAACTAAAAGAGAGCAGATTTAGATTTAGACTGGATATAAGGAAGAAGTTTTTTACAATAAGGGCAGTGAGGCACTGGCACAGGTTGCCCAGAGAGGTGGCGGTGCTCCATCCCTGCAGACAGCCAAGGTCAGGCTGGATGGGCTCTGAGCACCTGATGGAGCTGTGGGTGTCCCTGTGCATTGCAGGGGTTGGACGAGATGGCCTTTAAGGGTCCCTTCCAACTCAAAAAATTCCACGATCCTAACTCCAAGAATTTAAAGTGGGAGAACCACTGAGAGGGAGGGCTGGGAGAAGTTCGGGCACTCCAGGATTACTGCTCCCAGGGCATAAATACATTTGGAATTGCACTAACAATGGAGTACGGATGCAGGAGCAGCTAAATGCGAGGCCTGCCATGTTAACAAACTCCAGCTTAGGAGCTGCTCCTGCAGAGCAGAATCCCACACCAAAGGGACACTTCTTAATGATGTCAGAGGGGGCCATTTGCAAAGCTTGCTGCAGCAGCCTCTGGTTTAATAAGCTGGAGCGTGGATGTGATTCCACTCCCAGAGGGGCTATGGGAGGTCAGAAAGGTGATCTTACTGCTCCAGCACATTGCAGCACACTGGGCAGCAGTGAAGGAAGGATTTTTGCAAGATCCTGTGCTAAGCTCAGCCCTCTTCTTTCTCTACTTCTTTGATCAATGAGCTTACTGGAGTCTGACAAGTCCATTTTAAACAAACGCCAAAATGTCTTTTGGAGGAGGTTTTTACATGAGCATTATGCATTTATGAACGTTGTGAAAGATTTGCTTTGTTCCTCCGGGCCTCAGGTTTCTGCCCCAAACTGGAGATGGGATGGGCCATGATACAGCATGATGCTTTGCCAGTGCTCACCTTCAAAGCACAGAGTGAAGCAGATAGAGTCTTCAGGAGTGTTTTAGTCTTGGAATTCGGTGTAGCAGCTAATTAAGTGGTGTCACAAGGCATTACAGCTGATGCCTGTATTTATGGGATCTATTTAAACTTGTCTGAGCAAGGACTGCTTTTTCTTGCACGTGTACAGCACCCAGTGCTGTAGGGCGTCATCACAGACCTTGGTCCCAGGTACTGCAAGATCTAAATGTAATAATTAATTCTAATCCAAGAATGTAAGGCAGCGCATTTTTGCAGAGGAGGAGATGGGAGAAAGCACATAGATGGAGAATGTGGGTGATACGATACACAAGATGACACTAATAATGGGTGTACATAACAAATGTGCGAAGCCTTCATTTTCTGCTTGGGTGTTTTTTTTTTTTTGAGGTTTAATGAAAGAAAATAATGAACAAGTAAACACTTCAAATTGTCAGAACAATTCACTCCTGAACAAGCTATACTTGGTTTATAATGAATCAAGTACACATCTTTTTCATCAAGTGAGCAAAGCTCATTAATTAAATATATTAGATTTTAAAGCCCCCGGTGTTTAATTATTCGTTTAACAAGCAGTATATCTAATCCACCATCCAGACACACAAACAACGAAAGCAACAGGAATAAGCTTCAAAGCAGGACAATCAACAACTGGAAAAGTCAACAGATTGTTCCTTTATCCTCAGGAACACGTAAAGCAAATGTTCTACTTGCAGAACAAATATACACAGGAAACACCTCTGATTCCATCAGAAAGAGCCCTGCTCAACAAAGCAGCTTCCTTGCCCTGAGAGCACCCTCATCACAGCAAGGGAGCCCATTCTGCTGCTTCTTCCCCACTGCCTTTTTCCGTTCCCCAGCAATAGAATTATAGAATCATTAAGGTTGGAAAAGACCACTGAGATCAAGTCCAGCTCTCAAACCATCACCACAATGGCCACTAGACCATGTTCCTTAGTGCTGCATCCATACATTTCTTGAATGCCTCCAGGGACAGTGACTCCACCACGTTCCTGAGCAGCCTGTGCCAGTGCCTTATGACTTTTTCTGAGTTATTTTTCTAATATCCAACCCTACTCTCTCCTGGCACAACTTGAGGCCATTACCTCTTGTCCTAAGGCCATTCTCTCTTGTCTTAAACCAAGTCTGATGCACTCAGTAGTGCCTGCCCTCTGTATGTCCATACTCTTCATTTTGCAGGCAGTTGTGAAGGGCAGGACAGAGACAACTGAGCCAGCTGAGAAGCACTGGGAACTTAAAGAAGGCTCACCCTAACCACTGGTTCCATCTTTATCTGCTTTGAGGATCTGAAATATATCACAACAAATGCTTATAGCTGGCAACTCTTATCTGTTTTTCCCTGTCTGAGCAGCCCTTGGCATCCCTTCTTTTGTACCACCTATACAGATACAGTGAATGTACCATTTCTCATGACAATAGCCAGGTTATAAAGCCATTAGCTATGGTACCCAGCAGTACCTCTCCACCCTCAGTGTTTTATACATTAAGCATTTGCCTAAGAATTGCCTCCCTCTTATCAAAGGGGAGTGCTGCCTTGAATACACAAGTCCAGAATCTTCCTTTTTCCTTCTCAAGATTAGGAAAATCATTTTTCTTTCAGCATTTGCTGGATAGTCTTTATGCACTTGTCTCACACAAAGAGTGCAGCAAACTAAAAGCCTTCTCCGCCCACATCAGAGACACATTTGCAGAGCTGAGATATTTTTAGAATAGTGCACACACAGAGTTATATTGTTTGTTGTCTTGGTTAGAAAAAAAAAAAGAAACAGGCAATTTTCTATACTAAAACTATTTGTGCCTTTTTGCTGGGCAGCCGAGAACCAGTCATCTTGCTGAAACCATTTAAAATCTTTTCTGTACTCCAAAGATGACAAACAAAATGACCTGGTACATATCAGAGCAGTCATTAACTCTGTCCAACAAGGGAAACTGTTTCTGCCAATGTTAAGATTCAATTCATCTCTAATGGATACAGGCATGGTTCTCTTGGCTCTAGAAGAATTGTCCATTCCTTATGCTGTTGCTGAATTTGGCTCTGAATTGCACTATCTTAAAAGTGTTCCTGGAACTTCATGCTGCTGATGAAAACGTGCTGAAAAAAAAAGCCATCTGAGTGTTTATGTTGCAAAATAATAAGCTCTTCACAGGCTGCACTTACAAACAGCAGATGCTGTGGCCAAGCTAGAGACACAAGCATCGCCCGGGTGCCGTGTAACGCAGGGAGGGACGGTGGGCTGGGAGCTCCTGTGTGGCCATGTCACTCCTGCTGCAAACACAAATGATGCTGCAGGGCGGGGGAAGGCCCATGGAAGAGGAATGATGAGCCCATTTCATTTTCCACAAAGCTCATACTCTATGATCCCGCACTTTCTTCCTCAGCCCCTTCTGCGGTCCCACCTCCCCAGCCAGCCCTCAGCAACACTAAAGCAAAAGGCAGCTGAAGGGCACGTCCTTCTCCACCATGACCTGAAATTGCTGCACAATGCTGGCATGGATGGTGGAGCAGCTGTCGCGTTCCACTATAAAAGAGTTTCCTTTGGTGATGGGTGAAGCCATTCCTATTTCATCTCTTTTCCCTTGGGATGGAAATCACTATATAAGTGTCAGATTCAAAACAAGTGAGGCACATCATGTGTTTTTTTATAATCAGGCAATAAGCGGTTTTATTTAAGGCCCTACAATAATTTTTAGCTGTTATTCTTGAGGTGTTGCAGTGAGATTTCTCTTTCCCAAGGAGTGGCTCATTTAGTGGAGTATGGAAGGGATGGGTATATTTAACAACAGAGGTAGTCCTCAAACTTATTCTGGGGTGACATAAAACCAGTAATAGCTCTCAGTTACTGCAGAAAAATTCCACAGACTTTGCTGGAGTTAATCTAGGCTCTCACGGTTTCATTCTGCCTATTCGTCACTGATCTTTTAAGAATAGTCTAAGGCCCTGTTCTGCTCTCCACATGTGACTTGAGATGTCATTAATGGTAGCTAGAGTTCCATACTCACTGGATGAGGATGGTGTTTGTATCAGCCAAGGAAAATCTTCCTGCTATTTTAAATTAAGCTTTAAAACATCTGCTTTTCTATCTGTCTGTCTATCTATCTACCTATCTATCCATCCCTATCTATCTATCCATCCATCCCTATCTATCCCTCTATCTATCTGTTTTTGTGCTTATTTATTCTGTCGCTTTAGCACCATAAAATCCAAGAAAGGGGACAAACTTTATTAAGTTCCAGATGGAAAGATGGATGAAAGTCCGCTTTCCTCGATTTTATGATCCAATTTCTGTCTCTGAATGCTTTCAAACAGCTTGGGGCACCAATTCAGAATGTCAGGTCTTTCAATGAAAGAGACGATGCTGCAGTTTCCTGCCCACTTATTCCAGAGCACTGCTGGCATGTGAGTTGGCCTTCCAACACGCACATGCTATCAAGTCCTAAATGACAGCTTGTTTAACTAGAAAACGTGTCCATTTTTATCTTAACAAAGGCCATTCATTTCTTGCTCTTCTATTTGCTTAAATATGGTTTCATTTGCCCTGCCTGAGAGTTTGCACAGCCCTTCTGATTGTCTCCCTCCCAAGAGCACTGTGAGCCCATGGCCCAGCTCTTGCCCAGAGCAGTGCAGGCACATCGGCTGCCAGTCACATTGAACACCCATGCGTGTGCCTGGAATATTTTTATGCTTCAGAAAACAATCGAATCAATTCATCCCAGGGAAGACAGGCCTAATTCTTCCCTGCTAACACTAGATTAGGCATCAAGAAGAAAAAGAGATGAAAGCTGGAGCATCAGTAACTCCCTCCATGCTGTTGACTGATGTCTTGGGGGACAGGCACAGCCTCCTTTCAAGCTTTCTTCAAAAGGTTCCCCTCCATACAGACCACCCATTCGGAACCCACATCAATAACCAACAACAACGAAAAAACCAAGCCATTTTTCACCCACTTTACTTGCATCTTAAAATAAACACAAGTTCCCATATAGCACAGGGGCTCCTGGTGGGTTCTGTTGAGTCTGTGAGATTCTTGGCACTGGAGCACAGCATTTCTCTACTCCAAAGCAATCTTGGCACAGATCGTTGGTTATATAATCTTTTTTTTTTTTTTCTGTGACGGGCAAATAGTAATGATAATGCTTCTAAAACCTGGTGATTGTGTTCAGACAGCACTGAGGTGTTTTCCCAACTGAGCTGCCGAAAGGTTGGTCACAAACCTGAGCTCCCCAACTCCTGTGTTTGGGATCTGTGCTTTGAGATTGCAGCCAATCTGGCTGATGGGAGCTTGGAACAACATCAGTTCCACAGCACTAAGAAGGTTTTTCCTTTTTGATTCACTCCTTTGCGCTGCCACATGGCAGCGGTTTAATGACCAGGCAGTGCCACCCTCATTAGGCTGGATTTGTCCCCGTTCCTGACAAGGCATGAAGGAAATAGCACTCTTCCAGCACTGACAGCTTTTTGTACCCACTTTGCATAAGCTCAGCGATTATACCATGTAAGCAGCAGGTGGATTATTTGGAATAAGGACAGACTTTGTTGTTTTTAACAGGGCTACAGCTGACCCAAACCCTACCAGCCTTAACCGGGACCTAGTTTTTCCCATCCACACAATTAAGAACCCCTCTTCTCATTAAGCGGGTCTGCCAAGGAGTGTGCCCGGGTGGGACAGCCCTATGCAGTGTGCCAGGACAGCCCAGGCCTGCCAGCTGGCTCCAGGCTGGGTGGCAACGAGATGGAGCACAGGGAAAGTAGCATGGCAGAAAATAGCACTACTAAATTCGTCCTGCAGCAAAACTGCTGTCCTCTCTTGATACAGATGGATTTCAGTATGATTGTTTCAGCTGCTTTTTGGCAGCTGATCTCCCGTCCTCTGTAACTCTCCTCCCTGCAACTCTGAAATCCTGCTGCATATATATTTACCAGGCAGGTCAGAATCCAACAGGCAGATTGCTGCTCTCTGTGCTCTGTTTCTCATTTCAAACCATGCCTGGATGACAGCGATGAATCCTAGCTGGCATCTCTGCACTTCGGTCACCAACCCACCACTGCAAATGTTGTGCTGTTGAGGGCTGGCGACCTGTATGCTGCTTATGGGCCATGCAAGCTACTTTTCAGCCCAAATAGGATCAGAAGGACTCAATTCAGCCTCCTCTCCCTTCCCCCAGCATAAGCTGGGCCCCACCAGGCTGCAAACTTTAGCATGAAACAAATCACCACCATGCTTTGCCTTCGATGAATTCAGAAACAGAAAATAAATGCAGCGTGGAAAATGCCAATTTTAAAAGACCTGGATTTCGCATGATTCTTTGTACCATCTACAATTCAGCATTATTTGCTTTCCTAAGCTGAACAAGGATTCTCAAGTTGCAGAGTACTGCTGATAAATCTCAGCATTAGGGATGCCATGGGTATAACAGCTTTCCTCATGAACTGAGCCTGCAGGCAGTACTTTTGAGGTCACGGCAATGAATTCTGCCACAGCCAGCACTGACCAAGGCATGTCATACCCAGGAGTGGCAGCTGCTCACAGAAATGGGTTGACCAGTCCTTCTTTGATGCCCTGGGGAACAGACTGGTGCGTTACAAAACCAAACACCTCCTCTGTAAGCAGCTCCCTGACCGCCAGACTGCGCAGAAGACTTCACAGTGGGTGCATACACCTTCAGAGAAGACTATTTCCAGCTGGCCATAGGTTCTGTGAGACCTTTTGCAATCCTCGTTTTGTTTTTACAAAGAAAATGCTCAGGGCTGACAGGAATGTTACCGTGGTGCTGGAAAATCTCATCCGGGTTGGAAAGCAAACAGAGGCTGACCAGATGTTCTGCTCTGCTTACTAATGGACGAAGAAACAAAGAGTATCACACTGCCAGAGGCTTTCAGTTTTGATGATTAATTTTTTTTAAATTGTGAAATCATTTTCCCAAATCACTAACCATGTTTCTCAGAGTTCCCTGTGCACCTCTTTAGCAGCTAAAACCATCTTTTCTTCTTGAAAATAACAGCCCAAGACTGATTAACTTCCTACTAAAATAGCAAAGCCAACCGTAAAACCCACGAGAAGACACTTAGACAAGAGGCGAGGAGAGCATTTCTCCGAGTCAGAGCTGCGCTGGCCCGGAGCAGTGTTTGCTACCAACCAAACTTGGTTAAAAGCTGAGCTTGGGCCATTTGTGAAAAAAACTGGGGGATGGTTTTTGCAGGAACAAAACACTCCATGACCCAGGGAGTGTCCTCCTGTCTGTGCTCCTAATAAGAGCATGTCTTAATAAACAAAGAAATGCCTTCTCTGTTTCACATTCAAAATGAATGTGCAATAGGAGGAACATGAGTAACTGAAAACACCAGACACGGTGACAGAACATATTTCTCTTCAACACGCCGACTAATTAACAGGGGAAGAATCTGAAGATGTGAATCAAAAAAAGATGAATTTACCCTTCCTTCTTTGTCTGTTTTGCTTCTGGGGTGCATTGCTGCAGTATTCAATGTCTTGTTTGCAGCCGCTGCTGGAGAACATTTTGAATTTTAAAAAAGTCTTTGTCTCTTTTTTAAAAAAGAGAAATGTCTGTTTGTGTTGGGACTTGTAAGAACAGTCGCTTAAAAGGGTTCATAGTCTGTGACATATACATACACTCTCAAGAAAATCAACATAGTTAGTTGTTTGTGGAGAAAATCCACCCATTTTAATCAGGCATATGAGCTTTCTAACGGCACACCACACCCTATGAATGAGCAAATAAACCAGCAAACACTGCATATCAGAACTATATGGTATGTAAAGCGGTGTACCAGCTGCTTCTGTGCACTTTGGCAAGTACCTCTTGCCCTAGCTCTCTGAGAGCACAGACCATTAAGGGACGTCCCCTGAAGTCAGTGCAGGCCGTGGGGTCTGATGCCTCACCTGTATGGACTCTGCTATTGGCTTAGGCCCTGTACCAGCTAATGACATCGTGCAGCATGCCGACACACACAGGGCAATCAACTTGCCTGGGGCAGGCCCAGGAAAACTGTTATAGCAGCAGTCTGGTGAAAAATGGAATGAGACAACCACATTTTTGATCAAAGCACGGAAAAGCATGTGGCTTAATTGAGACTTCCTGTGACTTCAGATCGCTGCTTATGTGATTTGAAGGGCAATTCTTTCTTTAGGAGTTTTGAAAAGTTTTGCTTTCTTCATTGAGTATTTTCCCCCAACAGAGTAGCTGTTCAGTTCAGCAAGAGCAATTTTATTCAGTCATTTGCAACGTAAGTAGGGTACAAAGTGCATGAAAAATTAAGCTGAAATGGCTAACAACCCTTTATTGGCCAGTTATACATTTTATTTCTCTTTGGAAAGCCACCTGTCCTTTGCCTTATTTTTTCAGAGCAAATAAGAGCTTTCTTTGAATACTATATTCCTCAACGATCCTGTTCCTAGAGGTTAGCACTGAACTAGACACCAACCTGAGACAGACTGTGTTCCTTTGGGTCCTGTTAGCTATCTAAAAAGGGACTGAAGGAAATTAGGTTATGATTTAATCCAACAGGAGTTCCATACACAGAACACCTTTTCTTCTGCACTTTTCCAATGATGTTCGATAACTTAGAACAGCCATTTGTACTTCAATAGGATGACAAACTCCACATCTGCATGAAGATACATTTATAGGTGACGAATCATCAGTAATTAGCTTCTGAAACTACCTCCTCCAAATTAGATACCACTGACAAACAATAGCAAAGCTAGTCACGTTAATGAAATGCTGTTGCTATGGAAAAAAAATGTCCCTGTAAAGGTGAAAATAAACACACGCTTCCTTTTTCTCATTGTGCAGAGGCATCAAAAAACATTGAAGATAAAGCTGTTCCTAACTACATGCACCATTGAACTGTGCTTTTAAAGGGATCATTTCTTCCCCCATCTCAAAACCTCCTGTATTTAAATTTTGGAAGAAACATTCCAAATTGTAGCAGTTAGGATGTTCTTTAGGATTTCATAAAGTCATAGACATATTGAGACTGGAAGGGATACATGGAGATGGTCTAGTCCAAGGCCCTACTGAAACCCATTCAATCAGGTTGTAGAGGACCTTGTCCATTTGAGCTTTAAATATCTCCAAGGCTACAGATTGCCCCAATTCTCTGGGTCCTCCTCTAGCTTTTGTCTGCCCACATGGTGAAATCATTTTCTCCTTTTGTCTAATTGGAATTTCTCAAGCTGTGACGTGTCATTTCCTTCATCCTATCACCACAAACATTCAAGGAGAGTCTGGTCCTTTGTGCTCCCACACTGGGTACTCATAGACAGCAATAGCATCTCCTGATAGCCTTCTCTTCTAAAGCAAAATAAACCCAGTTTTATCAGCCTCTCCTTGTACATCTTGTTCTCCAGTACTCTAATTGTTTTGACAGCCTTCCTCTGGCCTTGCTCCAGTATGTCAATGTTTTCCTTGTACTGGGGAGCAATTTGGACTCGGCACTTCAGATGTGGTCTCACAAATGCTCAATGGAAAGGAATAATCACTTCTCTTCAGTTGGCTATAGTTTTTCCAGTGCAGCCCAGTATGTGGTGGCCTTCCTCACCACAGGGTCACACTGTTGACCCACGTTCAACTTGTCTGCAAGGATCTCCGGGTCTTTTTCTGCAATGCTGCTTTCTATTCATTCATTGCCCAACCTTTCCTGCTGCACAGGGTTGTTCTGCCCCAGATGCAGGACCTCACAAGTGCCTTTGTTGAAAGCCCATTTTATGCCAGTTTATTTCTTCAGCCTGTCAAGGCCTCTGTGAATAGCAGCCTTCTATCACACACTTGCTTTCTACAATTTGGTATCCCTGTAAGCTTCCTGAAAGTACTTTCTATTCCATCATCCACATCACTAATGAAAAAGTTCCACTGATGATATATGCAACATCTTTTTACTGTTTTTTCCTCTGAAGGATACGTATTCTTCCAGATAGCTTCTTGAGGCCAACGTCCTTGCTGATATGAACTTGCTGTGGAAGTCAGTAAAGGAAATGATCCCTGGAACAAAGTCTGAAGAAAGTTTGATGTCTGTCCAACAGCTCCAGAAGCAGACAGATCTAGTAACATGAAATGATCTGTTCTCTCAGCCTAAGTTCTTTAATAAACATCTGGTCCTTGTCCTTCCACCCTCGACCATCTTGCATGCAGACACACTCCTACAGCTTGCAAAGCAGGTTATGGGAGGGCAAGTAAGCTGCTGAAAACATTACAAGAGTTTGTCAACTTTCCTTCACTAATAGGAAGCACAGTGACATGATGCATGTCTGAGCCTGCCTTCTAACATGGAGATCCTTGATTTATATACGTGAAGACTGAGTACAGATGACAATTACACAGATCTTTGAGACCACAGAAGCAAGACAATGGGCTGAAAAATGAAATGAGTTTATTAAGTCAAGGCTATTTCATAGAATCATAGAATTGTTTGAGTTGGAAAGGACCCTTAGAGGCCATCTAGACCAACCCCTCTGCAATGAACAGGGACATCTACAGCTCAATCAGGTTGCTCACCATTTTTCTGAATAAAGGACGTGTCATTCGTGACTATCAGGACCCCTTGTCCAAAATTCCTCATAGTCCCAGTATTATCTGCACTCCACACAATCTTAATGGTCCACTCCTCTTTATCACGGAGAGTATTTCTCATCTGAGAGGCAGAACCACGGAAGGCAAACTAGAAGTACCTAGCCCTTACAGAAGAAGGGAACCTTTTAACTTTCCTGAATGAATGACACATCTTTATCATGCAGCCTGTCTGTTAACAGTTAACAGTGACAGGTTGAGGAGCATGGTCTGGAAGGTGGCCAGTGCCGCCAGCTCCACACTCAGAGTTGTTGCATTAAAAAGGGAGCATTCTGTTCCCTCTCTTGTTGTTTCCCCTCTCACTAGGGCCCGTTGTTACAGCCTCACGCCTCCTTGTGTGAAGGCCAACAGCGAGGCTTTGTTCAAGAAGCAGCTGCTGAGAAGATGTACTATCTCATGGAATGACCTACTGACATTTCTCCCCCCTGCTCATTAGTAAGCAGTGAATAATTAGGAGAACTAGGGCGGATCGCTCGGCCTGTTTCTCTCAGAGTAAAAAATCAGCTCCTTAGATCCTAGTGTGCCCCAAAAGGGATTCCCTCATACTGTGGGCTTTTTGCAAGGCCAGAAGAGCTGGCTGCGCATCGCCTTCTTCTCATCACCTGACAGTGCCCAAAGCTGGATGGGACAGGGCAGAGGACAGGGTGTCCCACCTCTGAGCAGGCTCTAGTTCAGGTCCACACCTCCCCCTGCTCACCTCAGCTGCAGCAAGAGCAACTCAGCTCAGCCAGGAACCAAGCCAAGGATCCTGCTTGCCTGCGTGACATGTGCTTGTTTACTCAATAATCTTTGGTACAGGGTGGGTCTACAGCAGTGAGGAAATGGCGGAGTGGTTGCAAGTAGCAGAGTAAGTAGTTGAAGAGTGGAAATGACATCTAGTCTTTCCCAATCCTTACTGCAGTCCAATATGATTGTCTAGTGATGTGCACATACAGGGGCCATGGGGAAAGAGCATCTGCACTGCCTTCCCCTCAGGCAAACAATGCTTGCATCCACTCTGGTTTATCACATGGAACTTACAGGCCTGCTTTGTATCACTGATTATGTGACAAACCTATCTGACTTAAAAAAAAAAAGGTCAGACAAACAAAAAGATTGCTTTAAGCTGCCTCAGTTTGTTTTGGAATGTTTGGAATCTAATGCACACATTAGATGACACTACACAACTAATTTCAGGGGTTCAACTGTCTTGTTTATATGTGTCTGTGCCAAAATTGTATCCAGTCCTCACAACTTCCCAACTCCCATGGCTCAGCACTGTGCTTTCCCCCCTTTTACATCAGCATGGTTTCCATATTACTCTCAACAAGTCCATCAAACTCTTCCTCAGAGTGGAGGGAAGGGAAACACCTCCATGTACCCTTGTCCCTTCCCAAACTCAAATGCTTTAAGCAAAACATTCCATTACAGATGCACCGGTCATGCTCAGACTCATCATCTGTTTACTTTTAGTTTGCTATGGTCTAGCTGCTTCCTCGCTTGACAGTGTTATTTCATCTGCCTTCACAAGACAAAATAAAAGCCACACACGCATTTCCAAATCTCAGCTTGTGTCCTTCACTCAAGCATGAGCCACCATAGGTATTGGTTTTCTTGCTGTCGTGTGGCTGCTTTCCTCAAAGAGAAACACTGCTTGCTGCCTTGAAGGAGGCCAAGTGGTGATGGGTTGGCAGTTGGACTGGCTGGTCTTAGTGGTCTTTTCCAACCTTAATGAGTCTATGGTTCTATGATCCCAGGGTGGACAAAGGGCTAGCACTGACATGACACGTCTGCTTCTGAGATGACTTCAGCAGAGCAAGACTGGTCTGCAGATGTCTATGACAAGTTGCTCAAAAATCACTACGGTAATGTGACAGCTTTGTTCAATAAAACCCCTCTCAAAGCACTCACAATTGCCTGTTACACCACAGGTTATCCCCTGAGGTTGGGCTACGCTCTATTCTGGTACGTTTATAGGCACAATTCGGCATCCTTGTACTGTAAGAAATGTACAGAGACCACATGGTCTATACTGACCACTTCCTCTGAGATACGCGCTCACTGCTACCAAGAGAACCCAACCCCATGCAGCAGACTGGGAGACAGCAAGAGGAAATACACTATCCATCTGAAAGAGTGCATTCAAGAGCATGGGGAAAGTTGGACCTTTCAGCAGTATGAATCATTTTGTCTATATTTTCAAAGAGGTTCAGACCTCTTCTCCTTAGCAAATTGTCACCACTGCCTTGCAATCAGTGCTATGAGATGAGCTGTCACCTGCCAGCAGAGCTGAACGGCAGGAGGAAGTTTACTCATTAGCTGTTTGTTTTATAGGAGGACTTTGCTCCAGAATCCTACAGTTTTCTCACTGCCTACGGAATTACACAATGCTCTGCAGTATATGAACTCTCACCCCGTAACTGCGCCCTGTGGTTTTACCTCCTGTGTGCCCTGTGAATGCTGAGCATTCCTCACTGCTGCCCTGGAGGGCAGATAAGCCTGACTGCTACCTTTGTTCAACATCTGGAGAAGCAAAGGCCAGGGAGAGCTAGGCTGGCTGGGGACCGTACCAAATCTGGAGTCAAAACAGCGATAAAACAACACTGGCTGTGCTCTGCCAGCCCAGCCAAACAGCCGACCTCTGTAGGCTCCTGTTAACGTATAAGGGATGCTTGAAAGAGAAAAGCTGAGTGATGGGGAAGACCAGCCTGACTTCCCTGCTATATCCCCTGAGGTGCCATCTCTGCTTTTCACGTAGCAGCATGTTTATGACTCAATCATCCCCTGGGTTAAAAGGGGAGAATGGAAGAGTTCCAGTGGGGACTCAAGGGTCCGTATGACACTTAACATAGATCAAGGGTCAAAGAATCATTTAAGGGTTCCCTTATATCCCCGCTACTTTTGCTCTGTCACAGGCTCTCAGTCTGGCAGTTTTTGGAGCTATATACACAAAGATTTATGCCCACACACTTGAATCACAGCAGGACAGATTAATCACCCCTTAGCAGCTCTCTCTCTAATCCAAATAAACGTTCATAAAATACTGAAAGATGGACAAGTAGAGAGAATCTGAAGAACAAACGGGCTAATTTCTCCACAGGGAACGTACCTGCGGAATTTAATCCAGAGCTCTGAAAAATTTCCTTCTAGGTTAGGAATCTTCTGTTTGGAACCACTAGTAAAAATATTAAAAGAAAGCTTTTGTGAAGAGGAGTTGTGAAGAGTTGGGCTTCATGCGGAGGAAATAGACAGGAAGAGGGGGGAACTCACCCTGGCTGCTGGGTCTCCTCCTGCCTTGCAATTGCCACTGCTAGGTGAACAACTTCACCAATTCAGAACAAGCTCAAAAGGGAACACACTGATATAGGTACAGAGCTAGTCCTAGATTCTCTCCCCTAGCCAAAGAGCATCTGTCTAAGGATGGGCACATCAGCAGCAGTCCAGCTGCTCAGAGCAGGTCTGCTGGTGTAGCTCAGGTAGTGCAAGTTGGCGGTGCAAGTAGATCCCGACTATTTGGCGAAGCTGTTCCGGCTGTGGGGAGCATGAATGAAAACAGGATTCATGGAGAGAACAGTTATTTTGTACTCATGCAAGTGCTGATGTTTCCAAACCCATGGTGATTTCACATCATCGGCAGCGCTGTTCTCCAGGAACATTCCCTCATTCTGGTGTCCATGAGCAGTTCCTTCTCACAGCAGTATCCTCATTTTTATTAATGCTCTTATTAGCACTGACATCCTTCTTAGTCATTTCCCTCCTCCCAGCTTGCCTGTGTTCAGTCCTTTTTAACCTTTCTCTTCAGACCAATCCTTCCCAGTGCTATGAATAAATAAAAGCCTTCTGTTCTCATCAACAAAATGGTCTTTTAACAGTTGCAAGAACAACACAGTGATCACTTGAAAAAAAAACCACAAAACAACTAATATTTGAAGCATTGAAAAGCCTCCAGCTATTTTCTGCTTTTTAAAAATACACACTTAAATAGAGAAAGCAGTGAGGAAATTAACGGGGAGCACAAACAGCAGTAGGTGTCTGAGCGGGATCTGTTAGCCCATCTGCAATGCTCACCAGCATTGCAAAGCGCTGTCCTCAAGCAAATCTAAAGGCCGTGAGCTGCTGCCTGGTTAGGGCTAAGTAATTCACATTCCTCGTTTTCATACCAGAAGACCATTACTCAGTACCCACAAGGAGCACCAACAATTCTGAGTGAAAAACACATCCTGTGCCATCACTGTTAAAAGTGTAAGAGCTAAGTGAATGTATCTTTGTGGGCCTTGGATCTTGGAATGCTTTTGTAACCACAATTAGCTGACGTGTACTTCTGAAGGTGAAATTGTGGCTGTTCTGGTTTCAGGCCATGTAATGCAACCATACAAAATAAGATCTCAGCAAATGAGATGTTTCAAGAAGTGAGACAGGGATAGCTGGAACATCATGTGCTTTACTAACTGAAAATGCTTGGTTAGGGGAAACAAAGCCACATTCTCTATCCTTTATTCTCATTTTCCTTGGCTTTCTGCTTTACCCTAAAAATAATGCATTACAACTAAGGGAGCTACAATCTGTCTGCAGCTCCATGAAGAATTACCATATCGCTCCAGTTTGATGAATCTCCCACGGGTATTCCTTCTAAGAGGGTTTCCCTAAATTGATTGCCAATAACCTAATATATTCGCCTGTCTCTTTGTCTGTCATCAGAATGTTGACATAATAAAATAACAGTAATACAGGAAGGAAATTGAAATGTGAAATTTCTTTTCAACAAAGCTGAACCTTACAGAAATACATAGCAGGGTCATCTCAGCAACCTTAATTCTGCCTTCATGAAGCTGCACTCCAAGTGCACTCAGAAACCATGGAAAACCATTACCTGCCTATTAAAACACAAGAGACCACAGAACAAAATGCTGCATTACAAAGAAATAGCATTTTTCTCTTCCATGAGGCTGATATTAAACAAAGCAATTTAAAAATGTTAGGTGTAAAGGAGACCTATGAGGTTTTCTGGAAGTAAGTTTTCACCACTGCTGCAGAAAGTTTCTAATAAGGAGCTATGAGATGCAGCTGCTTTGAGGTTACTGTGAAATATTTGAAAGAGCAAATGCACAAATAACATACTCTGAGACACTCAGAGAACCGAGCCAGTGCTACTTTTCTGATGCCAATAGGAAGACACAAATTCAGATGAGCACTATTACCCTGTGATGTGCCAGCTGTTTTGCTGTAGCCTCACTTAACAAGAAACGGTGCAGAGCAGCCTTCAGCAAGATTTACAGCCCATGTATAAGCTTTTACAGAATCAGCAGTATCAATGGAAATTATTTTTCCTTCTTTTGACTGAAGGATAGACACCATATAAATCAGTCAAGTCACACATACTAGCAACTTCCCAACTCATTTGGGAAATCATGCTAGCTGTGCTGTGGAACTGCATGAATAACATCACACCTGAATTGGGAAATGTATCCGTGAGTATTCCAGAACAAGAATAAATATCCAGGTCAAAAAATCTATGCCAAGCCCTTCAGAGTTACCGTAAGAAATTACAAAGAGAAAGCAATTATTTTGCTAATGCAATCGAATAACTAATATTACCCAAAGATACCCGAAGGATGGGACACAACGAGGAAACACACTAGGGAGGTGATTTGGAAAGGGGAAAACAGTGGAGGAAAGTTATAATCCTCCATTTGCTCCGGGCAGATTTGGCAATAGAGGTGTGTGTCATAGAATGGTTGGAGTTGGAAGGGACCCTTAAAGGTTACCTAGTCCAACTCCATTGCACTGAACAGGGACACCTACATCTCCATCAGGTGCTCAGAACCTGGTCGCTGTCTGTCAGCTCTGAGCTCTGTAACTGTATTACTCCAGACAAGGTCTGTCCTCACCACTCACCTCTTTAGGTGCAAATATTATTTTACAGAGCCTAAAATACATTAATTGTCTCTGTAGCTTAGAGAATCCAGTCTCATTTAAATGAGCTCTTTGTGTAGAACAATTGCGTTTCCAGTGTTCTGCTTTCAGGTTCCTCTTTGCCTTCTCCCTCTTGTGATGATGAAAACCAAACTGAGCTGACAATGAATACTGTAGGGAGAATGAAGCTCTTAACCAACCAGAAGTGTGTTAAGTGAACTGATCAATTCAGCAGCTCTGTCTATAGGAAGAAAAACACAACATAACTACGCTTCTCTAGTCAAAAAAAAAAAAAATCAAGAAAAAAGAGAGCAAATCACTGTCTCTTTATGCAGCACAATAAACACCTGACAGGATCCTTCACCCCAAAGCCCCTTCCCACCTACAGAAGAGTCATTCTCTGTACCAAATCCATGCAATAAATACAGTGCTCTATCACTTTTTCTAGATTCATTGCTTCAAATACTGCTATTTCAACTCGTTAAAACCATTATTGAGTGTTAAGGGAACACGGAATGAAGGCCTACTCAGCATGCACAGCGAGCAACCACAGTCCTGGGGTGCTGGGCCCTGGCTTTTGTACGAATTGCTTGTGCCTTGTTCAGTCACTTTTTGCATACATTGTGGTCTACTAAGCGCAGCTGCGGGGTGAACAGCACACGGACCATGCCACCGCCCTTCTCATGAACTTTGTGCCATATAGATAGCAAAAGAGGAATGGAGACCCTTCCTGCTGGGATGACTGCACGCTCCCACTAGCCTATGTCTGAATCAGAAGGAAGTATATCGAAGTGAATGAGACCACGCTTAAAACATCTGTGCCCATATAAGGAGAAGCAGGCTCCTGTGGTCTGCAGAGATACTTTTGCGCAGGTCAGCTGTCTTTGTGAAGTCAGCTCTGCATGGCATGTGATCCGCTGCCTGTAAAACCACAGACAGTGGTTTATACATTCAGGACTGGATACTTTTTTTGTCAGAGAGAATTCTGCACACCAAGTGCAGTGTAGTGCTGTGAGTGAAAAGAAATCATGAAAGCAAAACCAAGGTGAAGTTGTGAGTACTTGAATTTGATGAGACGTTGCCTTCCCTCTATCAGACTAAGTGGAGCAATGTCTCATGTGTTCTCCCTTCTACAGCTTTCAGGATCTTCAAGCTCAAGTTCAGCAATCTTGTCTTTGAGGAGAGATGGGGAGAACTTTCCACTGTATTGTAGTATGCTTTCCAGTGTCAGTGGAGGATCTGCCAGAAGGAGATTGGAATTGCACTGAGATTCATCCCATTTCACCTGTCAGCTCAGAACTGACCTTGCTTTTTTTTTCACTGCCATCATTAATCGCACTGATTCATTTTGCTAATATCTAGAGTGACTCTTGCCGAGAGGTAGTGATCTGCAGGGATAAAAACAAAGCAAAGACTTCCAAGCACAAGGAAGGCCTGAAGATGCAAGAGTCTTTACTCAGACAGTGGTGAGGCCCTGGCACAGGCTGCCCAGAGAAGCTGTGGATGTCCCATCACTGGAAGTGATCAAAGCCAGGCTGGATGGGGCCCTGGGCAGCCTGATCTGGTGGGGGGAACCCTGCCCACAACAGTGAAGCTGAAGCTTGATGATCTTTAAGGTCCGTTCCAACCTAAAGAGTCAGGTGTGAGAGGATGCTGCCAAACAGCAGGATAGATAGGTCAAATATGTCCTGCTTCACATGCTTTGGGAGATCTGATGATACTCAGCATTTCTACGTCGTGGAATGGAGCAGAGCAGAGATCCTCAAGCCAGAAGAGGCAAGGACAGTGAGCCTACATAGCACTGCATTGCCCAGGCACTTATAGGTTGAGGGATGGAGTGGTGTGGCTGTGTTAGCACAGCCTTGAAGAAACTCAAGCTGTTTTCTCACCATAGCTCTGGTCTACAGCCAGCTCTGGTGTCTCCACTGGTCTGCTGAGATATCTCCAAATAAATGCCCATGATGTCTCCATGCCTGTCTATGTCCCAAGGGTGCAGCTATCTAGCTGTACTGCTGTATGAAAGCTATGCTGCCATTTCAGACCCTCCTCTCCGATTTTCTGGGATAACAAGAAGCATGAATCCAGGAAAAGTGGCTCCTAGTCCCACTGCCACAGTGGACAATCCCTCCTCACCCCCCAACAGACAGGTGAAAGAGAAATAGTCCTTTACAGAGAGGTTAAACCAGCATCAGCAGTAACATTAATGATAAGATTGAGGAAAACCCAGAGAAATAGGGTTGCTATCTTACAGATTCAGTATGCAGATTATTACAAAGCTTCAAATACTCCCTTTCTCATTTACGCTGATGTGTATTTTATTGACTTTTCTCTCACTGCTGAGTAGCTTTAATGGCATTTGCCTCAGTAAAGTCCTGAGCTGCTGTAAATCAAGTACTGTTTTAGGCTACTCACCATGGTCATGGGCAAATACAAACAAGTTAAGTTCTGTCAGCCTCTGGGCCAAGTCATCATAACGGCCGCAGTGTTCCCCAGCGCCATGAGCGATAAACACGAGGGCCCTAAATGGAGCATTAAGGTATAAATCATTAACTCGGCAATCAACGCACAAAGGCTTCAGAGCTGCAAGCAAAAACTGCACATTCAATTTAGCAACAGCATTTCAGATATCAGCAAACACAAGGCAAGTTAAATAAGGGCTGATGGGAGTTTTAACACGGGAAGACAGATTGCCATCCTAACCTACCACCGACTTGATCCTCACCAGCTGGTAGCTGGGCAGACCACCAGCAAGTCAGCTGCAGACTGGACAGACTTTGTTATTTGTTTGCAACTGGGATCTGCTACAAGTTTGAAATGCAGATGGGCATCAGCATCCTTGGGGTGGGTAACTACATCTTGGCTTTGAGGCTTTTGTGCTGCTCCTACAGTGGAAGCGTTGCCCTTGAGTTTCATGGAGTTGTTATATCATGGTGGTTTCAAATACAAACAGTCCTTAACTTTTTACCTTGAAACACTGTTGAATGCCACAGAGCACTCTTAAAAATGAACTTTCAGCTAAACAACAAATCTCAAGCAGAGTCCAGAACATTGCTCTGTGTTTGGAATTTTATCTTTTGACTCCAGTTCTAGTGACCTTACTGTTGCATTTTCTGCCCCCAAACAGTTGCTTCCCTTTGGCAATTAAGGTGACCTTTACATAGCCACTGTACAGCTACAGAGAGGAACCGTGAAAACAGAAAGTCTAATAGACACTTCTTTTTGAAAGGCATTATAGAAATACTTATCTTCAAATATTACAGTTGCACCAATGATGCTTTATTTTCACCATGAGAGTGACTAAAGGTGAATGAACTTTGCCAATTGTTTTACTGGGCAAAGTCTGTGCAGAATTGGACTAGAAATACGATGGAAGTAGCAATGAGATTACATAAGTTTTGCTGAATTCAACAGGTGACTTTTCAAAATCCAGCTTTAGCAGCATAAACATGACTTGTTCCTTTACAAGTACCATCTGTCACTGGAACATCAGCTGCACAAAACAGCCAGGAGGCTACAGGTTTGAGATTTTCAGTACATTAAATGAACTGACAACACACAATAATGCAGCAGTTTACAGCTAGTGATTTCCTCTACTTTATTTTGATTGAGGTTTTGAATACATTTTCAGTGTATTCACTGCAGTAAACTGCTTTGATCTTAATATACTTAAACTTAAAAAAAGATATGAATGATGTAGAAAATCCTGCTCTAGCTCTTTGATTAACGCCTGCTTCAAAGTATTTGCTCATGCTAGACAGCTTGAAAGCACCCATTGAAACCAGAAGGATTTAACAGAGAGACTTCAAACACAGCGATGCAAAGATGCTCTGGTATCTGTCTAACACTAATGAGCAAGACTGAGGTTAGGCCACGTAACACAACTTGCTGCAACTTACAAATGTTCTTTAATTTCACTGAAGGTTTCAAAATGGTCGCTGTGGAGCAGTCATTTCTTCCTTTTCAGCCTCCCCTATCGATACATTTGTCACGTTATCAATACACTTGCTAGACAGCCTGATTTCCAGAGTGCAGTGCCTATAATTACAGATCCAGATACCGAATCATAGAATCATTAAGGTTGGAAAAGACAACTAAGATCACCCAGTCCAACCCCAACCCATCACCACCGTGCCCACTAAACCACATAACTTGGTGCTAGAGGTGAAAAGGATGGAAAGACTGCTCATTCCTTTCTGAAACACAGCCATCACCTCTCCCAGCCACAGGCAGCCCAGTAGAGACTCCAGCCAGTGCTGGGATAGTCAGTCTCTGAGGGAGAAACTAAGGAAATGCGAGACAAGATCCCTGTGTACTCATCGCACTGATGGCCAACACAGTCAGCGAGGCTCTGTGTGCATCACTCCTGCTCCCTGGCTCCTGGCAGCTCCTCTCTGCAGTGTCTCACTTAAGCCCTCTGTTACTCTCTGTAGCACCAACCTTTTTCCTGCTGACTAGGCACAGAGATTAAGGTGCAGCTCGCCTGACGGCACACAGCCCTTCCTTTCTCAGAGAAATATGATTTGAATGTATGCACTGAAATACATCAAGTGAATGAAAACTAATGGGAAGCTGCCGAAGAGATCTTTGCCGGGAAATGCTTGCTGATATTTCATCCCCCTGACAGCAAAGCCCTAATTTTGCTTTCATTCACACTGCCGCAGCACCGTGACTCTGCCTGACAGCAACCTGCTAGATCTCAGCCCACTCATCTTCTGTGAAGCCAACGAGAAAAGAAAAAGCTTCATGCTGCAGAGAAGCAAGGTGTTCCAGCAACCTCTCATGCCAGCATGACAATTGTCATAAGCAAAATACTGAATAAAATCCCTGGGTCTGTTTGTGCCTTAAGAGCCCTAATGGCAGTATCTAGCTGTCAAGACAGCTCAGGCACTTTTCAAAGTTTTGTCCTATGAATGTTAGGCATGATAAACAAGGAGTGAAATCTTCAAATTGCTATGTCCAAACAGAAGAAGCTCAGTCTTCAGGGTCTCTGTGCAAAGGGGCCATGCATCGGATGCAATGCCTTGAAAACCTGAAGATAGTCTGAGCATCATCTGAGCCAGGACTGAAGGATTTGGCTCTTTCCTCTCGTCTTCCATTTTTCAAAAACAAGTTTAGATTTGGCAAAGAGTACCTGAAGGCAGTGTAACAAATACATGGTGCACATATTTTCCCTGGCAAGCTGGCGTGCAAGTACAGCAAGTGACTGGTTTGAGTGACGGCAGTGCTTCACTGTATGTAAACATTTTTGCAGACACCCCTGCTCTCGAATCGCAATGGCTGGAAAGGAAGAAACACGTAAGAGAATATCTGAGATTGCTTTGAACAGAGGGACTTCTGCGAATCGTTTAATACAGAAACCCTTTAAGGTTTTGTGTGACTGCAGTGCCTCAGTGGAAGCGCTGTTTAAGCAAGGTTTGTGTATTGGCCGTGCACCAAATTGATCCTGGGGAGAAATTTCTTCACCTCCAGCTCTCGCAATTTCAGTGATGAAAGCCTTGCAAACATATAAATCTCAGGTAGAAGGCATGGCTCACAGCCTGCAAAGCTTTCTTGTGAAGACTGACCCGTGCTTGAACCCACGAGTTCTAGTTTCTAACCGCAGGCAGATCGACCTGACACATCTTTGGACGCTTCAGCTGGCTTGGGCTGGTAGAACAATTGCTGAACATCTCAAAATGGTGCCAAAGTGCTGTTTTGGCTTCTGCTCAAGACAGCACCTTGGATGCATGTGATCACACATTTCCCCACGCTCCATGGGTGTGTCAGACACAACACCAAGGTGTGAGCTGGGGCATAGGTAAGTCTGGGTGCCAGCTCTCACCTCACCAGTGCAATAGCGATTATGGCTATTAAAGGAAAGCAGCTATTGATTGCAGTTTGCAAAAGCAACAGTTTTCACATGTCCCTGCCCTTCCCACAGCCTTCTCCTCCTCTCTCCCTCCCCACAAGAGGTTTCTGCCTCCTGGTACTGCACAGCTTGGCAAACAGATGTGGTTACTTAGCACAACAAGCAGTGGGACAATATTAGCTTTTACCATTATCTGCCATTAGGAGGTAATGGTGCATGCCAGTGACCAGCCCCTGCTCCCGCATCTCCACTGGGCTGCTCTCCCATGGCTGTGTCAGCCCCTCCTGTGCTGCAGCTACACCTTGCAGAGCCAGCAGCACGCCCAGGCATCCTGCATGCAGGTGGGACAGGCTGCAAGCAGGATGGTATCATCTTCACATCCTGTCCTCTGGGGGCTGAAGCACTTTGGTGGAGCCCCTGTGCGATACTTTATTGCCAGAGAATATCTCAGAACACTGGGACTAGACCAAAGAACTGAAGACAAGCTTCCTATGACCGCATACATAAAAAATCCAATATTTTCCACCCTATTTGAAAGCATCCCTCTTCAGAACAATATTTAAGTACTTGCTTAACCTCAGGAAACTCCCTTTGACTCATGAAAGTCAGCAGGACTTACAAAGTACAAGATTAAAGTTAAAGAAAGGATTTATAAATGCTGTTCTGTGTTAAGATGGATTTAATCACATGCAGAAGTGATTTCCTGAATCAGACCTTGGCAACTTAACCTAATACCATGTTATTCTATGGAAGGCAACTATGCATTCATTTGATATGATTCTTTTGCCAGAATCAGATCAACTCTAACGAAGAACATCTGATTTTTGCAGCTTTGAACACTCAGCACCAAATTCCTAAAGTAATTTTTAAAAATTAACCAACAAGAAAGCTCTGAGTTAGCTGAGGCTGCCAGAAAATGACTGCCTTACTTGAATTGACTATTAGGTTTGGCTGTGTTGTTCCAGCTGACTTATCAGCTGGCATCAGCCTGACTCTGAGAAACACTGCAAGCAGCAAACACTTATGTATGAAAGATATTTCACCCGTGGCAGTTTTGGAGAAGGATCTGGATAGCTGATCACAAACTCTTTAAACTTACTATGTCATGTGTGTCTGTTTTGCTTCCACAGGATCTCTTCATGGAAAATCAATTACAGGTATGCATTCTTGTGTTAGCTCTGTTAGGAGACCTCAGTGATTATGAAGATTAGCTATCTTTCCCTACAAGAACATTGTGCATTCAGCAGATGGTAACTTTGTCAAGATTCAAGCAGTATTCCAATTTTCTACCATTAAAGATTGCCTGTTTCTCAGAAAGGTCCAGATAGTCATTTCCAAGCACACATAATGAGGAATGAAATGTTTTGTTCACTGTAACAGACATTGTTGATGTTCCTCCAGAGGACTCTAGGCCCTCTTGTGTTGGGTGTGGACTTGAAGTTTGGATGAGGGATGTCTCTGTATCTGCTATTTGAGTCAGCTTTTGCACTTTTTTTTTTTTTTTTTTTTGCAGAGGTGATCTATAGCCCTAAGTGACCCTGGCAGAACTTGGCCTTGGGCAGGGATTACAAAAATTTATGGGCATTTCTCTTGTGTTGTGTATGTGTGTGACCTAGCCAGCTAGCCAACCATTCCGGCTGGTGGCTCCAGTTAGACAGGAAAATTGATGGTGGAGTCAGGTGTGTCCCTTCACACCGTCCTTCTGTCTCCGGGAAGCTTACAGAGTTATGTCCCTCTGAGGGCACAAGAAGTGATGACTTTGCTCTGAATTCCAACCCATGTTTCAGAGAAGGAAGTTTATTAAGTTCGAGCACTTTGCTTGCTCTGTTGCTCAGCTTTTTGGAGAAACACATTCATAGCCTTTGCTCTGCTGGCCCATTTACGTTCAGCTTTACTGCATAGGTCCGTAACCTGGGTAGTCATGTCCTTTTGCAGCTGTTGTTGGAGTTTAATGATTTTACCTCAAACCAGCAGTTCTGCTACTTTTCCCAACTCAGGGAAAAATGCTGATCTGGCATCAAGTCTACACTGACCTTTTCTTAATCACACTGACACTGCAGCATCTGTGGAGTCTCCCTCCTTGGGGACCTTCAAAAGCTGTCTGTGATCAGCACAGATTCCCCACAGGGCTCTAAATTTGGAGTAACTCACCTTTTCCAGATAGACTGAGAGTAGCAGTGGTTCAAGACTGTAGTAGTTCCGCCTGTGAACTATCTCTGAGCACCAGAGACTGAATCAAAGCACTGCACTATGGTCCAGATCCTAAACTGACAATTTTAAAGAAAACTCCTCCAGCAAATCCTGCATCATATCTTGTCTCTTACCCCGTTTACTCCAGCTTGGAAGTTCCCATTCAAGCCTGTCCAGAGGGGCTGCTCTTAGCTTGGGCAGCATCCTACTGTCTAACATGATGGAAACTTAGGGCTCTGTCTTAACATCCATGCTTGCTTCCACAAGCAGCACTCTTGCCTTCAGCTGCTGTTCATGCATATGCCTGCAAGCCTGGTTTCACAATGCACTTCAAAATCACAGCAATTCCTCATCAGCGTAGGGTTAGGAGATCTGAGATCTGCCGTGACCTCCAGGAGGAGTACCATGGGTGGGTTATTCAACTATACCAGAAAGTGTAGGCACCATAAATCAGCGGAGCAGAGGCAGAACTGGATAGTACAGATATATTTCAAAACAAACAGCTCAGCGGGAACTAGCTGGAGCCAGCACCAAACAATGTGGAGAAACAGCTTATGCTGATTTATTGTAGCTCCTTGAAGAGCAAGCCCTCACCACAAATAACTCATGAGTGGTCTAATACAGGGAAAAGAGATGAAGGAAACTACAGGCAAGGTGAGAGGGGGGGAATTATTTGAATCTTGCAACTGCATAGCTCCAGACAAGTCCCTGAAAGTCAACATTTGAGACCAGTTGTACTTTGTTTCAAGGAAGCTTTGAAGTGGTACTTCAGGGGACACAAGGCTGAGATCAGAGCTGAAATGTGTGGTGTGTAACTTGAAATTCACAGGAAGGATCTTCTCATCCCTTTTTTGGATAAAAATGATGAGAAGAGGGTTACTGGGACGCTCTCCCACTTTGATATCAGAGATGCCATTTTTCCTTTTGGGCCACTGTGGACCCACTGCTCTCAATGTGCAGGGCAGATGAGCACTCTGCTCTGGAGCTGCTCTTTCCTCTTGCTACTGCCTTTCTACAGAGCACGCCAATCCCTGAAGGGAGAATTATACCTTCTATTTCCAAAGAGGCCTGTGACTTGTTTTTGATTGAACCATCTCCACTCTCACACTGTTATTTCAGGGAGCAGATGGCACAGACAACTCATGACATGACATTGAAACAGTTAGAAAAGAATTCAGGTAATTACCCTAGTACCTGTGCAGAGAAGAAACAGAGCAGTGCACACGTGGCACAAATGATCAGACTGTTTCCAAGCTGCTTCTTGCATCAAAAACTGCACAAAGTACTTTAATCAGGCATTGTGGAATTACTTGGGTAAATCTTCCACTGGCTTGGAAGAGATCTGTGAATAAGGAGCAAGAAAGGTGATGACACTGTACTTGCCCTGAGACAGTATGCTATTATTACTTTTTAATAAAGCCCTGACTGTACAATTCCCACATGTAGCAACGGTCTAAAGCCAAACAGACAACTTCAGTTCCCTGAAATGCTCAGACCTGGTAGCATGGTTTGTACCAGACAATTCCACCATGATATGCTCAGGAGCTCTTGATTACTTCCTGCAGGGAGGAAATTGCCCTTCCTCTCTTTTACCTTTTGGATCCAGTTTTGTCTGCAGCTCTCTGTGTTAGCAGGAATCTAAATTGGTTATCTTTCACAAACTAACTTATAAAAGTCCAGTTCAGATTTCACAGATAACATGCGTCTCCAAAGAACCAATCATTTCCTGCATGACTTTCCAAAAGCCTGTGTGGAATTAGGCCAAAACCGTAGAGACAGAAACTCAAAGATTGATATCTTAATCATAACGTAGTTATGTATATTTTAGCATACTTTGAGATTAAGCACATTAATTTCTAATGAATAATCCTCTCGGCACATCCCAGAGCTGCACTCCAGCCCAGCCTAGCTACGAGGAGAACCTTTGCAGAGAGAGGCTTTGCAGTCTCTGTCAAAATCAATATCAGGAACTATTCCTCTGGGAAATCAGTAATGTCACAAGCAAAGCACTTGCCAAGGCTTTGAGCCTGTTCCAATTAATTTTGTATTCCACGTTTGCCACAGACTTGAGGTAGGAAAGAAAGTTGAATGTAAACAGCTAAACGTGACACACCATCATCTTGCTAAGGCAGTGATTGCTGGAACATACGCTTTAAAGGCTGGCATATTTATCCGTGCCTCTAACCAATGTAAATCTGAAACACAGCTGAGGTGCAATGATTTACAAGTTAACGAATGGATAGAGACTCCTGCCTCCAGTTGCCAAATCCAGGTCTGTCTTATTTCACAGTGACACTGAGCTAACACATTTGTCCAGAGAACTTAGCTGCGGCAGGCTCACTTCCTGAAACTCTCTTTCGTTTCCAACCCCAGGGCAGTGTTGCCCATGGCGGTGAGAGATGCCACACCAACAGCAATAAGGAACTTCTTGCCACGAGTTCTGAACGCTGTCTCGTCGGTTTGCTCTCAAAAATGGCCAGGTGTAACAGCTTTAAACAACAGAAGTTGAATGGAGACCTGGGCAACTTGGAGTGCAACTGTTAAAATCGGGATGAGTAATAACAATGAAATAAAGAAGTAATCAGTTTAAGTAGAGGCAAAGAAAGCTAAAGGCATGTGGGATGCCTTTTCTTTAGAAAAGCTTAAAATAGAAAAGGAAATCAATACTCATTTACAGTATCTGGAAGTCACTGAACCAAAACATACATGTACACCTACAGCAAAGCAGAAATAACAACACTTATTTAAACCACAAGCTGTTATTCTGCTGCGGGAACGCTGTGTTTTCTGTGGATGGCTTCACCAGAAACAAGAAGCACCACATATTTGGGACCATTTCTAAAAAGCTTTGACTTTAGAGCAAATGCTGTCAAAACTACAGTTATTAACCCCAGCACTGCTAGGCTGGCTCCTGCTCCCCTGGGCTGCTGGCAAAGAAAGAAGCAGTGCTGATGGGCAAGAGCAGGATGGCTGTCCTCCTGAGCCTCTCCTCTGAAGACTTACAAGCCACCATTCGTGGGACCACAAGGCAAAATGCAAAGAAGCCTGAACGCGACATTTGGTGTGCTGAGTGATGGGACTGCCTCTCCTAAAGCAGCAGGAAAACACATGCACCAAGCAGAGCCTTGGTGGTCAGAACCCATGCCTTGGCATCATACAACGGCTATGAAAAACTAGGGGCTTTAGGGGAAGGAGTTGGGTTTAGCAAATTAACATTCCCCAAACACTGAAAGTGTAATTGAATATAAACAAAGTGAATCTGCTGATTGATTTTCTTCCATCCCATAGCTCTGGAAGAAGTGTGACCAGTAAATAAATAGCATCAATAACAACAACAGCTGGCTTTTGTACAACACCCTTCATTCATAAAACCCAACATGCTTTCCAAGGGGTGCAGCTATGATTGTCACACAGCCATCTAACGAAGAGATGATCCGGAGACCCCTCACCTGCTGTCCTGCCCCTGGCATGGACTAACACTTCCTACCCCTGACATGTAAACTGAGAACAGGAGGTGAAAGCCTTGCCCATGGCAACACAGCATGCCACTGGCACGGGTTGGACACACAGTGTGAGGCCAAACCCAGCCCTACAGCAGTCTCTGGGAACTCAACAGCAGAGCCAAAATCATAGAATCATTAAGGTTGGAAAGACCACTAAGATCACCAAGTCCAACCGTCAACCCACTCCCACCATGCCCACTGACCCACATCCCACAGTGCCACATCTCCATGGTTCCTGAACACTTCCAGGGATGGTGACTCCACCATTCCCTGGGCTGCCTGTGCCAGTGCCTCACCAATCTTTTGGAGGAGAAATTTTTCCTAATATTCAACCTGAATGTCCCCATGGGTTCCCTGAGCCCCAGTCCTGTGCTGTGTGCACAGGGCCACAGTGAACCTAGAAAGAGAGAGCCAAATTTTAAAAAGCTTTCTGTGCTAAAGAACCTGTGGGCAGCTAATCACATCAGAAAGGCGATCTGTGCATTTTCAGGACAACCTGGTTTTAGCTGCGTGGTTCTCCTCACTAAGACCATTTAGAGAGGGCCAGATGATGGTTGAAGGCTGACCGTTGGATATCCTTTAAATAAAATGAAATTATGAATGCTGCTCAGAATACAGTTTTTATTACTTCAAATGTTGGAGACTAGCTCTCACACAAGACTCAAAAAAAAAAAAAAAAAAAGAAGAAACACCATAGCCATTAGGTCAGCTAGATGTTATCTTCAGAGCAATTTAATTACTTAGTGCTTCCTCAATCACTCCTCACTTCTTTAGCCCGGCAAATTAAGCCACTGCAGATTTCTGGATTTTGACAAGAGAATTTGAAATCTCACTGACATAATTTTGAATAATAAAAGTTAAAAAATGTTGAAAAATAATAAACGAAATTCACCTTTCCAGCTGGTAAACTAGCTAACCTGCTGACACCTGGAGCAAATCAAGCCAACTTTCTGCTCTTAAAAGAGACAAAGATTTAAGCTTTTTCCATCACACCACAATTTTTAAGCTTGATGGAAAGAAAACATGCAGAGCAAGTGGTTTTTTTAGCACAGGACAGATAGATGGCTGAAAAAATTAGTAATCTTTCTCATCTATTAATTCTGTACATTCTGTAGTTTGCACATTTTCTGCTTGCCCATCTATACACAATACCGAATCAAAAGATTACTACATTATTACCATTGAATGATTGACTCCACCTCAGCTGTCAATATTTGGTTTGTTTTTTTTTTTCTCTCTCCTTTCTTTTAGTAGATTGCTCCTGAGACAACTGACTTGTAGCTGAAAAGCAAGAACAACTAATGATCACTTAGTAGATTTTTAAAATCTCTCCTTGAACGTCAAGCACTCTTCAACCACAAAACCTCAAGGAATAATTTACTTTCTCTGGCAACTTTCTTCTAGGGACTCCAGATCTCACTGCTGTCACCCCACTTACATCACTCACCTGGATCATTATACCCAATTTTAGATGGGGGAAATGAAAGCACAGAGAAATCAAAGGCACAGTAATTTGTATCTTTGGTCACTGTGCGCAGACTTGACCATGCTTTTTGCCTGTTCTCTGCTCCTTGTTGACTTCTTTATTCCATTTTCTGACACTAAATTTTTTAGGTCTAGCAATCTGCCTTTGCCATCACTTTGTTAGCATGGATTCAGAAGCTCCATCATCAAGTGATTGCCTACCAGAGGAAATGAAGATGGATCCTGGCTAGACAGCAAGTGTCTGTCACATAGAAGGGGAGTCTCATTCCAGTGGAAGTACTCATGAAGTATTACTCAAGGTCTTAATGATGTCAGAAACTTTAACCTGGCATTGCTACTTTCCTCCCTGTTGGATAATAAGCCATACTGGTAGAGTGTCATAGTATCGGTGCTAGTGGAGTAGGGACAGGGATGTATAAGGGTATAATTGAGTTAAGGGTGTAATTCTGGGGTGTGATGAGGCAAGGGATCTTAAGGATTCTCATGGGCAGGATGCAATAGTCTTTCCTTAGATAAAGTTTAAGGTATGGAGAATCAGCCATTTGCTGTCAAAGTTGTGTCACATCTCTTGGACAAGCAACAATGGATGGTTGTTAAACACTGATGGCTTCCATTCAAGTGGAAGCGCATTCGGACAATGGGATGCCTGGACCTAGGGAAGGCAGCTCAGCCAAATGTGTCTGCAGGGACAGCTCTTAGAACAATGTAATTTCCCTAGAAGAACAAAGAGATCAGATGTTCATGCTGGCTCTGAAAAGTACAAAGCCACAGCAGCTTCAGGGGAACTCACAAGGAAACCCAGGCCAACTGCTCCGCAACATGCATCTAGAAAACACATTGTCTTCTAGCCAGTACAACTGTGCCAGCCAACTCTTGTAGATGCATTTATGGTGATCTAAAAGAGCTGCCCCAGGGAGGTTCAAGACTGATGAAGTAACTGAGGCAGGGAACAGTGTGCAGGTGCTTTCATTGTTTTGTCCAAACCTACACATTCCTTGTGCTACTGAAGGAAAGAGTTCTTGCATCTGGAACCCTGATGCAGTTGATGAACTCGTCAGCTTCAGTGATGGCATGACTTTCAACACGTAACAAGTCTGACAACTTGGTTCATCACGTTCGTGGTATATGAAGAACCCAAACTGATTTTGTGTCCTTCGCTGTTGTCTCAGGACCAGGATGAAAATTTAATGAACTTTATGAGATTTACAACAGGGAACTCCTGAAGTCAGCTTGCTCCCACACACCAACATCCATAAAGTTGCACTGTCTTGCATAAAAGTTCTACACTTGTGCCTAGAAGCTGATCCTAAGAGTGTAATAAGCAGAAGGGACTATTTATAACCATTGTTATTCTCTTTGTTATTTTTCTTTTTCCTTGGATTCCGTGGAAAAACAAAAGGAGATTTGCATCCATCAGACATTCCTGTGGGGACTGAAGAAAACCTGTCCTACTGAATGGAAGCTGCTGGGAACACCCACAGCAAGAAATGAAGCTGTTCTTGTGTCTGTCAAAGAGTCCCTCACAGGTGAAGCTGGTTTATTAATTTTCCCACCCCCTGGATAAGAAATCATGGGAGGCTGCCCCCATTCACAATGAATAAGGCTGTCACATAGAGCAAAGAGAATTTAGCCATTGAAGGAACACACACAGCTGATGAATTGGAGAAGGAAGGCTTTAGAAACTCAGGCAATAGCAGTATAGCAAGTAAAGCCTGCAGTGTTGGTTTGACAATGAAAATCGTTAAGCAAAAAGCTCTTATTTGCCCTGTGCACTGTCTATGATGTGATCAGACAGGCAGAGAGCTCAATTCACCCTATGACAGATGATGCTGCCATAAGTCACTTTAAACCACACAAGTTTGGCCCTTGTGCATCAGTTTGAAGTTGACCTCATTAGTACAAACTGAAGTGTTCTTCCAGAGTGGCACCGAATTCCAAATTTCTGTATTTCTAGAGACTTGCACAGCATAATTAGAGACATTAAAATTAGTGACTTGGTTTCCTTTGCTTTGACTTCGCTTCAGTTTATTTGTTTATTTAGTCATTTTGGATGGGTCTGAAAGTCAAATTTAACTTTGTCATCTGCTCACGCTGGGAGCAGTGCTGTTCTTCTGGAAATGCCATGGAAATGTTGATAATGAGGTGCCAAAATCAGCAAGCAATATTCACAGTTCAAGGGCTGGTTCAAATCTAAAGGCAGTTTGTATTTCTGCACTACAGGCACTTCTGCAAAGTCCTTCAGGGAGAGAGAAATAGGTTTTCTCCTTATTGGCTTGCTCTTTTACCACTAACAAGACAGAATGAATGACAGGCATTTTTTAGAAAGGAAAAAAAGCAAATAGAGAAGCAGGTGGGTTTTGTTTGTTTCATTTTGTATTCTTAATCACATTTTTTCAGATGTAGAGCTGAAAGAACTCCTACAAAGACAGTGTTTGCTCAGATAATTGCACTCTGTTCCCCTAAATCATGGTCACAGTGTCTGAAGTCAAACCAAGCCATTTCACCATACATTAACAATCGAGCAGGAAAACATATGTGGCCTGCACGCGTGTCAGCTCCAGGCTGCCTCCCCAGCAGAGAATGGGCATTAGCAAAAGCATCTTCTTACTGTGAGCATCTCAAGCTTCAAGTGTCCAACCGTAAGTTTATACCTATTAAGAGATGAGAGCCAAACATCACAGTCTCAATCTGAAGTCAACGGTGGATGCAGGCTGTTGGTAAAACTGATGACATTGGTATGCTTCAAAACTGAGCTGGGTCAACAAATCCCAAAGCGCCCCAAACAAACTGTTTGTAGTTATCCGGGTAGTGATGGGAACAGCTGAGACATCCAGAAAAGGCCACCAGGATACCGAACAGAGGGGAAAGAAGGTCACTGCTGAACTTCTTCAGGCCCTTTTGGGGCCTCAGAGGAAACGGTTTGACTTCTCCTCCCGACTTTCCTTCCCGTTCCTCATCCCACCTCTATTCTTAGCTGCTTTGTCTGAGGGCTGGGAACAGAGCACTGTTTCTTAATTCCTCACCTCCTGTTACCTCATATTTTGACTCAGGAGTCTCAGGGTGGTGGCAGAGGTTATAACCTTGCATGGAGCTGTTGTTTTTGTTTACACAAGGACTGCTTTTCCATTAAGTAGGATTTCCTCAGCTACTGGGACATGCCATAGGCGTGAGATCAATCTGTTCTGGTACCAGTGATTTAGCTCCTCCAAACAATATTATACAGTCCAAAAAATGGGACCTCACGAGTGAGCTCCCCGTGCCAGCTACCTGCTGTCATGCTCCACAAACCCTGCTCTTGGCAGGATCCAAAAAAACAACACCAGAACACAGTGCTTTTCCCTCCCCACCGCATTCAACACCACCACTCAATTACATCTGGGGATGAAACTGGCTCAACAAGTCGGGCAGCTCAAGGGGCTGCTGGTGGGGAAGTTACACCTTCAGCCCCAGCTCTCCCCGTGGGCTGACATCTCACCCCAAGAGGTGGAAAACAGTCGCCCTCCTTCCTCAGTCCTGTTAATATCTACTCTATCTACCCCATCTAATCACTATGACATCTGAGTGCCTTTGTGTGTCAGCTTCCTGTGAAGTAATCACCTAAATCCCCCCCTGAAACAAAGCAGCCCCCGCTGAGGAACTCACAATAGGTGCCTTTCACTCGCACCACAACCTTGGCCTCGGTGGCACTTACAACAAAGCATCCATATGTGCACCAGTATGGGCTGATCAGTTGGATCAACGCTGTGCAGGATCAGTGCCTGGATATCTGTGTGCACAGAGCAGAAGAGCCTTACAAAATTTCCCATCTTCCTGACAAATCTTTTTTTTCTTTCTTTTTTTTTTTTTAAGCCTTTATCCACCTTTGTGGGTCAGTTTGAGGAGATAAAAGAGAAGTGCCCACTCCGAAGGGCAATCTCTGCTGGTTGGCCCCGGTATCCACCCATTGTTTGCTCTCCAACCCCAGGCCAGCACCACTTCTTAATTTTTCCTTTGGCAGATATCCCATTATTTTCTCCCTAGGGGGTGTATCAAGGATGGTAAGTTCTGTTCTAATTGAAGCCAAGTCAATGATAACCTTTGGGCATCTGCAGTGAAAAGGTATTTCTGCAGCCCTAGCTGGGATGAGGTGCATAATGGATCAGTGGAAGATCCCACCGCTCGACTGTTACCGTGTCACTCATTAGCGTTAGGATTTCAACCCGAATCAACAATTGAGCTGGAAGACTGAAAGAATCACCTTCAGTATTTGAAACAGAATAATTGTAACAGGCCAACAAAAGTCCCCTGAGGTGCCTCTCTCTCCCTGTACATATATATAGATCATTTTTGCTGAACATTTAAAATTAGATGAAAGTTGCCAAGCTTTTACACATGAAGCAGAATAAGATGAGCTACTTATGAAAAGTGAGAGGGAAAAGATGTATTTTTGGTTTGCCTATCAAAGCACATCAAGAGCCTTCCTGACTGTAGAATATAGGCACTAACTTGCTGTTTAGTCACTTGCATTCTCTCATACATAACAATGCAAAACGGGCTAATAATAAACAGTACGCCCTTCCTCATATACAAATACACACACAAAGGAACCACTTGTAAATGAGCAACACTGATCCCTTCTACTTTTGTTGTCACAAAAGTAGGGCAAGCTCGCTCTCAATTAACTGCTTGGTTCACAGAGCCCTAAAAAATTAACTACCCAGAGGACTTCGGCACTAAGTTTTAACTCTCAGTTCTTTACCATCCTTTCATTTCTTGATCAAAGACCCATCCACTCACTACTAATTTGCTAAGAAATTAAACTTGAAAAGAGAAAGCAATTTCACTACTGGATGAAGATCACTCTGGGCAGTTAATGATTAATTAGCATTACAATATGAGACAGCCTGGTTTCACAGTAGAAGCTTGGTTTGATACTAATTTTTTTTTTTCCAATACAGGAAATCTTGAGGCTGGTGCAAAGGACATGGAAAAGATCTGTGCCAAAAACTTTCCTCCTCCTGAAAGTAAGTGAATAGAAGTAACTACAAAGCGCTCTGTGGACCAGGTCCATGGATCATAGGATCATGGATCTTAAGCCAAGACCCATGTCCTAGAGCCCCGTAAGTACAATGGAGCTGCATAGGGTGGCTGCACAGCCCTGCTCTGGGGATAAGGTGTCAATGTGCATTGCTTAGGTGCAGGCCACTTCCTGACCATATGTCACCACATGGCCCCTCATTGGCAGGCACTGAACCCCAGGCCAGGGAAGCTGGGCGCATATCCACCTCTCTGAGATGGTTTGGATGCAACCTATTGGGTGGGCATGGGAAACTGCAACTCCTGACTACTCAAACTCCTGCTTGAACAACTTTTCTTGTGTTTGCCTAACAGCTATAAAAAGAAAATACAATTAGAAAATCAGCATAGCTTTTCCTGTTGGCTTGCACAAAAACAACCAACCAACCAATATCCAGATTTTGTAAAGCTGCCTATACAACTAGGGGTAGCAAAAGTATGTGTCAAGCCAGAATCTGACAGCAGATACTGGCAGAAAGATGAACAGCCATAAATAACTATGGGAGAAACACAGATAGCTTTCTATAGCAGATCATAATCAGCACATAATCAGCACAGAAAGCCATTACACTCAGGGGACTATTTAAATTATGAAAAAGACATTATTTAAATGTCTCTATCTGATACCTTATCTGTGTTTATCACTGAGTTCAGTTTTGAACTCACGGAGAGGTCCCAGTGAGAGCTTCCTAAATCATTTACCGACCATACATAAATATATAAAAAAAAAGCAGTTAAGAAGTAACACAGTTAAACCAACTCCTGCCTGCTGCCCTGAGATTTCTGCTGTTACCGATCAAATTGAACTCATATGCTGATGCTGTATTTGTTGACACTAAGAAAATTTAAAGGACCAGATATCGCTGAGCTGGCATCCCATCCCTCCCTGACTGCTATTGGTTTGAAGGCACTTTGTTGCTGATAGGCATCAGCCACCTGCAAGTGTCACTCTGGATGTAGCACACAGAAGTGCCAAGCGAGGCAGCTGTGCACAGGGTGAGAGTAACTTCATGGTTCACATCTGTAAGGCGAGCCTGAGTGAGGAAAGGGTTGGGGAATACAGTCATTCCAGCAGGAGCTCTCTCAGATGAGAGACATCTCTTAGCGGCTCTGCAAAGCTGTGCACCCAGCCCAGTCATGCCAGCCAAGCTACAAAACATAGTTGCAGAGTCTTACTGATAGTCAGAAAAGTGTGTTTGCTGAAAAGTGCTCACCTGGCAGCTGCTGCTGGCTTCCAGTACCTGCAGAAGAGGTGCTGCCCATCAGCGTTGACGATGTGGGGCAGGTCCTTGTACGGGATGTTTTGAGGACTCCGCTTTGGCGAACTTTCCTCGGGCATTCTGGACGAATGACCTGCAAGGTGATGGAAGAAACTTGAGGGCAGGTGAAGACAAGACAAAGCCGACGGGCTTGGGAGCCACAGACATTAAGGAAGTCAGTCAGCAAGGCAAGCACCGCCGATGGAACGGTCCCGCCAAACCTCCATCCAAAGGGCCCCCAAATCTTTCCTCCTCTAAAACTGAAACATAGCAGGGAAGGCTAGCATTTGGGGGAGGGAGGAGGGAAGATCCATCCACCATCACTACTTCATCACAGCTTCCTCTTCCTCACTTCTCCCATCTGTGTTTACTTTGCATCATTTTGTGAAGCGGATCTTAAAAAGAATATTTGAGCTGCAATCAAGTGCAGATTGTGCAGCAACCACCACAGATAGGAAAAGACAGCCGCATGAAAGATTTATCTCCAACGAACGGCAGAGGGAACGCGGCAGAGGTGCCCGCTGCCATCATTAAGATCTTCTCAGACACCGACAGCAAAGTGCCGGCGGTGGGGAAGGAAACATCTCCAGCAAACTGCCACAAACCTGTTTTCATCCTGGGCGCGGGTTTGCATGCTAGTGAGCAGCCGGCACGGCAAGGCGAGCTCCAGCAGCTGAGGCTCTGTGCATCGCGCTGCGGTGCCGCTGGGTCCGTGCCGGGCAGCTCCGGAGCGCTCCGCAGCTCCTCTCGGCGGCTCGCTGGCTCCCGGCGGAAAGTCGCTTGGGTAATTCACCACTTCTCCTTCATTTCATC
>NC_034419.1:9407245-9525513 GCF_002078875.1 Numida meleagris | reverse complement strand
AGGGAGGGCCGACGGCTGGGAGAGCTGCAGTCCACTTGCCAGAAGCTGCCGCACGCATCAAAGGCACCTTGAAGGCACGCAGCACAAAGTTACCGCTGCCGCAGGTTGTTTGCAACTAAACTTCCTTCCTGCCACTTACTGTGTCGAGGCCACGGCGGCGGGGGGGGAGCGGTGGGAGAAGGGGAGACCTTTTTTCTCAAAGCGATCTCCGCCGCGGAGCCGTCTCCCATGCGAGCGCAACTTCCCCAGCCGCTGGCTGCGAGCGGCGGGGAGGAGGAGAAGGAGGAGGGCGAGGAGGAGGAGGGATCCGCGCACCCGCTCCAGCCCAGGTCGCACGGAGCCCCTCCGGCTCCATGCAGCCTCCCCGAGTCCGGCTCCGCCGCGCGGTGGGGAGCGGGGGCGGCTCCGGGACGCGGTGGTTGCCCCCCCCCTCACCCCCAGCTCGCCCCGGCGCTGCTCGGTTCGCTGCCCCCCGCGCCGTGCCGCCGACCCCCCCCCGCCCCTCGGCTCCTCGCGGCTCAGCCTCCCCCGCCGGCTCCGCCCGCCGCTCTCATCGCTGCCCGCGGTGCTGCTCGGGCGGGTGGCGGCCCCGGCTCGGTGGCACGGGAGGGGCCGCTCTCCGACCCCCTCCCTCGGAGCGCGGAAGGCGTTCCTCACCGCGAAGCCCTGCCGCCCCCCGGCTGCCCCGGTGCCAACCTGTCCGTGCTGTCCCAAACCCACGCTTGGCTCTTAGGATCCGGGTGAGCCCTTGAAGCCGCACCAGGAAGATCATACCTCTCAGAGGAGCACCCAAGCACCCTGGTTTGCAGCCCCGTTCGTGGTATAGGAAGGCCATTTAAACATGCAGGATATAATTTATACACATGCACTGCACCTAATTATCATAGCTTATATGCAATACATATGTTGCAACGGTATAATTTGAGATACATTTTATGGCATATGACATTTGCTTATGTAAATTGTTGCAGCGAGGTTCCCTGGAGCTGAAATAGCTCCCCAAGCCCAAAGGCATCCAGATAGTGAGTTCTCACAGAATCACGGAATCACACAGAATCATTAAGGCTGGAAAAGACCGCGAAGGTCATCCAGTCCAGCAGCCCACCTGCCACCAGTATTGCCCACCAACCATGTCCCTCTGGGCCATATCCCCATGGTTCTTGAACACCCCAGGGACAGTGACTCCAGCACCTTCCTGGGCAGCCTGTGCCAGTGCATTACCACCTTTTTGGAGAATAAATTCTTCCTGATACCCAATCTGAAGTTTTGTCATTTAATACTGTAAGTGTTCAGTATTTATTGAGTGCTCTCAGCAGTATTGGTAGCACAACGGGATTGAAGCCCAGTAACTGGTTTTCTTTCACATTCCATCCAACAAACCCCTTCTCATGACTGTAGCCATGGCATTTTGAGAAGATGGATAACAAAGCTCAGTGTGAGTTCATCTTTGATACACTGTCGTGTTCTTCTAGGACAAGAGGTGATGGCCCCAAGTTGCACCAGGGAAGGTTCAGGTTGGATATTAGGAAAAAATATCTTCTCAGAAAGGGTAGTGAGGCACTGCCCAGGGAGTCACCGTCCCTGGAGGAGTTAAAAAACGGTGGAGATGTGGCACTGAGGGACGTGGTTAATGGGCATGGTGGGGATGGGCTGGGGTTGGACTCGGTCTTAGAGGTCTTTTCCAACCTTAATGATCCTGTGGTTCTGATTCTGTTTATATTAACAGCACGGATTCAGTATGCTTCATGACACTAATAATACAAACTTTATTTTTTAGATGCCTGCATATAATTAAAGATCTCAGGGCTTTTTAAGGAGAGGCAGCTCTTAATAATGGTTTTTAACACTATTCAATGTGCTCAGCAAGCCCAAACTTCCAAAGAAAGGAAAGAAATAGATGCTAACAATAATAGCAATAAATGTAAAACCTCTGAGATGACCCATATAAAGAGAAGAAGGAAATCAAAAGCAGACTTCTTCCTTTTTCAGTGTCATTTATCTTAAATACCCTAAAGGGGGTTTTAGTTATATACCGCAAACGAAAAATTGGCATTGCTTAAGAAAAAAAAACAAACATTTATGGCTGCTCGTAATGAGTGAGATTTAGGTCATTTGGGGCCTTAACAGAGCCCTGGGAGCTGTGTGTGGAGTTTAGGATTTACTGGGCCAGCTACTGTCTGGGCAGGGCTGGGTGCTATTAAAGAGCCATTGAAGTCAGCTCCGGAGCTGGGAGGATCAAGGACTTGTATGTTTATTTAAAGGGTACTGATCAGATAATGACTGGATGAAAAAGCAAGGAAAGAAGGAAGCACCCTCTTCCCCTGCTCACACAGCTGCTCTGCCAGGAACATTTCACTGCTTCCCTGCGGCACTCTATGAAACCTGATGCCAGGAGCAGGCTCCTCTCCCGCTGTGTGCTGGGAATATCTGAGTTCCCAGAGAGGTGGGGAAGACAAGGGAAGATCGCTGCCTGTACTTCAGGACAAAAATAGCATCTGAAAGAAATGACCTTTGCTGTCACACAGATCCTGCCTTTGGGAGCCCGCCCTGGTCAGTGCATTGACACCCAGCTATGTCCCTGCAGAGATTTGCACAGAAGTGGGTGAGTGAAGTATGAACCACCCCTTCCTTCCCTCCTCCCTCCCTCCCTGAGCCCACAGGAATTTGGGCACATTTCTTTGCATGGATAGCACACACCTCCCTCCCATCTTGGGATAAAAATAAGTGAGAAGCAACCAATGATCAGCTACCTTCCACTTGCATGGAGCTTAAGCTGTGAATGAAAAGCCACCTGAGAACACTGGGTTGGATCTGAAGGATTCACCTAGCAGACATAAAAACAATATACAAGGCTTGAGCAGAGCAATTACTGCATACCATTCTCCCTGTGAGAAATCAAAGGGATGTATGAGCACAAGCATGCAGTATTTAAGAGACTGCAACATCTTCTCTCATCTCTGTGGGGTGAAATACAGCGTGGAAATACAGTCAAACCTAAATCAACTTCCTAATAACAAATAGAAATACACTTGGTTGATCTGTGCACTAACTCAGTCATTGTAGGGAAAGATGTTTCCTTTATTAAGGAACGAGCATTGCTTAAGTTTAGCATTGCTACTGATACCAAAGGTACTCATAGGAGCATAGAGAAAAGGGTAGACCCTCAAAAAGAGCAAGTTATAGGAAAAGAATTCAAATTTCAAGAAAAGTTTTTGGAACGTCAGAAAAAGAACCCTAAAATGAAAAGTTTTTATCACAACAAAGGGAGGGAGAAGGAAGGGAGCAGTGGGTGGTGGGGCAAGGGACTGAGACGGGACTTGCTTTGTCATTATGCTTTCAGTCAGAAAATGAATTTTTAATGGCTCATATCCTGTTGGCATGTGGAGGTGAAGAGATTTTGCGTGGCCTCTCCGCTCCTGTTGGCAATCTCACGTTTTCCTATTGCAAAGGAGTATTTTTGTTTGAGAAGGGAATTTGATGGGAGTGGGTGCTAAACCATGGGGCATTCTTCTCACCAAGACCTCAAAGAGAACTTCTGATGATGAAAAGAGGGAAAAACTAATAGAGGAGGATGCAATGACAAAATATCCAAGTAGTTTGTGGTGATGGAAGAATCCGCTCCAACAGGGAAATGCTTGAAATGACAGTAGGCAGGGAGCAGCTGGAGAGCAGCAGGCAGCACAAGAGAGAGCACATGGGAAACGGTGAGAGATGGAGCATGAAGAGGAACAACTGCAACTGAGTGAGAAGCAGAGAAGCCAATGTCACCAAAGATGTTGGTGTAGAGTTGTTGTTTTGGTTCGGCCCTTCTCTTTGGCTGCCGCACACAAGACATGTCCAGGAGTGGTTAAGTTTAACAGTATTGAGAGAGCTTATAACTAGCTCTGCGGTTCTGCAGTGTCATGTACCTCTTCCCAAAGCGGTGCCATGTGAAATGGAGAAAGGTTGAAGGGTTACTGCAGGGCATCTGAGCAGCACAGGAGCTGTTTGCAGGCTTCCATCACTTGGTGCTTGTCAGTAATTTCTTTTTCTGTTTCTGATTCTCCCGAATCAGAAGGAATAGAATTACTGGAGGAAGCTGCAAGTGGTTTATTAACCCTAGATGCAAACTGCCATGAAGTAATAAAGCATTTCTATCACAAAAAATGAAAATATTTAGTGATAAAGATAGCATTATTTTTTGTAGGTAATAGAAGTAACAACAATATTGTAAATCCTGCTTTAATTATATTATATAATAATTATATTATATTATATAATAATTAGAAGTCACTTACAACTCCGTGACTGCAAGCAGTGCTATATGAGAGAAGAGATTAGTGTCTTGCCTGTGCTACTTATTTGACAGGACCAAAAATATCTGCTTAAAATCACACAGTTTGAATACAAGTTTCAGTCCTTTAAACTGATGTATAGAAGATGACCCATCCTACATAGATGCTAATTTCAGAGCTCGTTGGTTTTAATTACAGAAGCAATGCACGTTCTGTTTGGCGGTTTGGTGGTTTTGTTGATATATATATATATTTTAATTAAAGCAACAACAACAGAAACCAACCCTAGAATATTAATACCAGATTCGGAGGCATATATGAATATTTCAACAAGCACCTTCCAAAAGCAGCAAATTCAAACCAAAAGGCTGAAACTGCCCTCAAGTTTTGCTAGCAGAGGGGAAGTTCTCCTAACATCTCCCTGCTCGAGAACAAATAGGATTTTTTTTAAGCTCTGGAACCATGTAACATCATCAGCGTCCCACGAAGGGAGGGAGAAAGTGATTTTTTCTCGGGTGCGCAGCTGCCGGCGTTTGGAAATGGCAGAGCAATTGCAGCTGTCGGGCACTAGAGGGCTGCGCTGTGTGCTTGGAGCCCGCGGACACGCGTTGCCCCAACAAACACTCCCCAGTGAGTGCGGTTGGGTTTGAGCAGTGATTCTCATCAACTTTCGGTTAATCGTTAGAGGGTTTTCTTAAAACAAATATCCCGTCTTATCTCTGCGGCCCGGTGGTGTTGGTTTCTAAAGAAAAGATTCCTGTAAAGAACCGTAATTAGTCATTTTCCCTCTGAATCCATTTACACCGTGAGAACCAACCCTGCTGTCTGGTCCCCTAGACAAGCACGCTGCTGCAACACGTGGAGGGAAATCCTGTCCTTGTCACTGCGAGGGCAGACAGATTGAGGAGTCTGCTACAAGATGGCATGAGCTATTTTGCTGTGATACGGCTTCCTGTAGCCTTGCTACTACTGATACAGTCATAGAATCATTAAGGTTGGAAAAGACCACTAAGATCACCTAGCCCAACCCCAGCCCACCCCCACCATGCCCACTGACCGCGTCCCTCCGTGCCACATCTCCGTGGCTCTTGAACACTTCCAGGGACCCAATGACTCCACCACTCCCTGGGCAGCCTGTGCCAGCCCCTCACCAACATCATTGTGTCAGGACGAAATGCTACTGCAAAGAGCTGTGGTTAGAGCAGTGATTTCTTTTGGTAGCCAAACTGGAAGCACTGTCTGGAGAAGAGTTATTATCGTGCTGCCTGGTTTTCTTGCTGTTCTGCAATTGACAATGCATCATTTATCATGCTCTGCATTCCAATTTTTCCTTGCATGTTTTCCAGCTCATCATAACATAATTATGTTTCTGTTTCTTCCAGTCAGGGGCCGAAACTTTCTTTTAGTAAGACAACAGCTGCACTGCACAACCTTGATGAATCCCCATAAGGGGAAAATGTGTCTGTGGTGCTTGTTTCTGCCTTGGCAACCCAAATGTTCAAGCTCCTTTTTTTGTGACAAATGTTGTTTAAGAAAGCACCCAACCCCGGTTCTTTCATTGCATTTCTCAACATGAGGTTTTATATTGTAATTTAGATGTGAAATATTGAATATCCTGGCTGGCTTGTGATTTTTAAGGCTTCTTTTGTAACATTTCTTTTGATAGTGATTATAGATTTGTAAACACTGAGATGGAATTTTAGAGGGCCATAATTATTGTTATGGAATGTTTTGAATGAAATTGATTCTATGCGTGATATCAGCACAACCTCCAAGGACGTGTTATGCTCCTAAAAGGCATCGTAATGGAGACGTGTGGCACAGGTGAGTTATTTCCTAACTTGGCCATAGTAGCTCTGGCTCTACTGGAAGATAATCATACCGGCCTGGTCTATGAAGTGCATTAACTGCTAGTGATGGAAAATGTCATAAAAGACGCTTGGTATTTTTATTATTGCTTAGTGAAATATTTTATTCAACTCTAATTTGCTGCTTTGAAGCTGGGATTTCTAAACACTCCCAGCAGGAGGGATATTTTTATTTTGCAGGGGAGAAATCAGGACATAGAATGGTAGGGCTCGGTACTGGAAGTAAGCCGAAGGCAGAATCCATTCCTAATGGCTCCTGATTTTATTTATCCAATTATACAATTACTATTTCCAATCTCATCTCAAAATCTATCCAGTAGAGCCCCATGAACAACCCAAGGAGTAACTTTTTTGGTCCCCCAGATTTACAAGTACAAGGAATGTCATGTCCTGGACAAAACCCCAGCCTGGATAACTGAATTTTGGGGGCAACATTTTCCCTCTGGTTTTTGCTTTCTGTGCTGATCTCTTGCGTGTTTTTACTGCCGCCATCACTGTCTGAAGTTTGTTTATATTACAATAATTTTATACATGGAGGCAAGAGTTTTAACTCATGGTCACTTCTAGTTACACCTACATGTGTGGTGATCTAGGCATGCTTTGGGATGCCTGAGCACAAAAATGCGTGTTGGAATGTTTCAGCTCTGTCCATCACACTGACTACTGATGTAATGGGCTGGAGGGCTCTTTGATGTTGATGGGAACTGTACTTCCTTGGTCAAGGCTAAATTCATCTTCCATCTACCAATGGTGAGTATAACTCCGCTGTTGTTAGGGAAGGTAGCAGGCTTGTTGTTTAGGGTACTCGCTGAATGTATGGCTGATGAGAAGAGCTTGCCTTGTGCTATTTCTTCTTTATGAACCCACGGTAAATCCTGGCAGATTCTGCACTGATACATTTTACTTTTTTTCTCATTTATCTTTGGTTTCTCTGCTCCAGCCACTCACACATGTTCAATATATGGCTGCGTAAGACATGCATTTTCTTTCCAATTCATGTATAGTAATTACTTCCTAACATCTGCCTAACAGATTCTGTAAGAAAAGTAACTTTGTAAATATTAAAAAAGAAATAATGTATGAAATCTTTGAAATCCCTGTTACCGGGTTTGTTATCCACAGCTGACTGGATCCATTCCCAGCCAGGAAGCTGGTTCAGCAAAACAGCTGCATTAGTTAGTTAATGGGAGGCCGGATTCTCACCCTGCTGTCAATCAGGAGTAGTACTGGAGAAAGTAAAGAATATCCATCAAGTGAAGCACATATCAGAGGAAAACTCTCTCGGTTATTTGATTTTTGCAATATCTGCTACAATTTACTTTATAGCTCCTAGCAAGGGAAAATATGCTCACCAGTTTCCCTCCTTGGCTGAACTGAAGCATATGATAATTACCCAGAAGCATGCCTTGGGAAAGGAGATGACAAATGAGGAGTATTGCAGTAAAAAAGAGGACAGAGCATCTGTAAGCACCTGAAATATTTCATACATGAGATGATGATAACATTATTACAGTCCAAGAGAGCAAAGGATTGTTAGCAAACTTTAGAGAAGGGCATCTGCAATTCTCAAGGCCTTTAGCAACCTTCCAATTAGATCTTATTATAAATTAGCAGCATGTCCTTGTAAGAACATCTGAAGTTACTGAATCTGAATGTTCACCCTCTCAGCCCTCACCTAGCCCCAGCACAAGATATCTGCTTTATGTTGGCTACAGTCTTTGGTACTCTTATATCAAAGCTGTCTGTGGTTTTGTTTCTGCCTTAGAGTCAGTAGCATCTGCAGTTGCTATGAGCTTCCTGAGCGGCTCATCAGTCTCCACTTCTGTACCTTGTCTCAAATCTCTTAGGCAAGACCTTCTGCAACAAACCAGAATTTCAGAACTTCGGTGAGGCTGGAAAGACGTCCTGCTGCTTCAAAATCTGTCAGTGTGAATGACTCATTCAGTGCTACACCCCTTGGCCACTTGGATCAATAAGATGATCAAATATATTTTTAATGATCAATCCGAGGTATTTATTTTTTCATACTAGACAATGCCCAACTGTATTGTAAGAGCTGCTGGGAGAGAGCCAGAGAATTTGACAGTGAGATATGGAACATTTGGGCTTTCAACACTTAAGAACATATGGAAAGATGTTTGGAAGAGTGCCACATGGGGTGTGACTTGGAAGATGCTACATTTCTTCATCCTTTTTTTTTTTTTAATTGAACAGAAGTAGAAGAAAATTCACTTTTTTGAAGGATCCTAGTGACCTCAAGTTGCACCAGGGGAGGCTCAGGTTGGATATTAGGAAAACTTTCTTCTCCAGAAGAGTGGTAATGCATTGGAGCATGCTGCCTAGGGAGTGGTGGAGTTACTGTCCTTGGAGGTGTTAAGAAATGTGGAGATGGGGCACCGAGGGACGTGCTTAATAGACAATATTGGTGGTAGGTGGACAATTGGACTAGATAATCTTAGAGATCTTTTCCAACCTCGATGATTCTATGACTCTAACTCCTGTTCATTTTCTATGATGTAGTGCTGCTCTAGAACAAACCACTAAATTCAGTAGCAAGGTTTGAACAAAATAAGCTCCATGTTTAGGGGCAACTGCAAGCAAGTAATTAAACAGGTGGCAATGCTTCAGATCTTTCCAGGCCTTTACCTCCTAATTAATGAGCTCCCTCACAGCTGAACTCAAAAAGCTACAGCTCGTGAGTCAAACTATGGGATGAAAGAGGATATATGGTACCTGGCTAGATAGTCTTCCCTTTACTTCAAGATGGATGGAAGCCAGTAAGCAAGCAAGCAAGAAAGGATAGGTAAGTAGGTATTTCAGATCATTTGCCTCTAGTCCATAGTTTAATTGTGTGGGTTGGAAGTCCAGCACTATGCTACAGAAATCAATCTTAGCAGGGGCAGCGGGGGGAATAGCTGAGAAGAGCCATCTGCAGCTGCTTAAGTCTGGGCATCTATGAAGCAACATCTTTGGGATATTTAAGAGACACATCTTCTGCTCATGACAAGAGGTGTCCATGTATCTCAGAGTTATTGCCTTGGTTTGTCAAAAAAGTGATGCCTACTTAGCTTTGTGTTTTGGTAATTCATTTGCTGCTGCTGAAGAAAAGGTTTTTCATGCTTTTTTTTTTTGTAGCACAATTTTGTTTTAGTTATGGGACTGCAGCAAATACAGAATTCATTGGTATATACAAACCTATATATCTGTCTTAATTTGCTCTGTTGGCGCACAGGCCCTGCAGCTCAGTGAATTAATCTCTCTAGCTGGTAGGAAACCATCATCATCCTGCTTCAGTGATGAGGAACAAAGGCCAGGAGTATTGCAGGGGTTTGTACCTAGGGACAAAGTCTGATTCACAGTGTTTTTGTATTATTTTGTTTCTTCTAACAGAATATGTAAACCTGAGGAACTTAACAGGTTTTTTATTGTGTGGCCATAATGCCCTCAAATTCTGCTGTTTGGAGTATGTACTTCCCCTGTGTAACTTTCAGTTTTGGTCTCTGTAGTGGAAATGCTAAGTCACAGCTTGAAGCAGTGATTGAGCACCTGGTGGGAAGGCAGGGCCAACCAAAGGGAGCTCAGGTGCATGCAATGCAATGCACCTGAGTGACTGGAAGGGGTGGAGCCAGGATCTGCCCCTTCCCAGACCTCATTTAAGGATTGGCAGTGGAGGTGAGGTTATCTTGCTGGAGATCCCTGTATACCTGAGGCCTTCTGAAGGTAAGCAGCTTCTTTCCTTTATTTCTGTGCCTATGGCTGTTGTATTTGGGCAAGTCCTCCTTTACTGCAGCCTTGGACCTTGCTGCTCTGCTGTGATTGCTGTGATTTCCATTGTGTTACAGTCTCCATTTAGAGATCTTTTTGACCCTTGCACAGCTACACTCGTATTTTTCTTAAAAGGCATTAAAAGCATTAACAATAATGTCAAGAACAGCTTTTTCAAAAATGTAGCCAGCTACATGCTTCTTTGCCATCTCCATTCCTATCTCTATGGATCTAAAGGGAGAACAAATTCTCTCCTATCACCCCTTTCCTTCTGCCTGATTAACTGGCTGCTATGGCAGGCCCCCCTTTGCTGTGCTACAGTTTCATTTCCAGAGAAAGAAATTTGGTGGATGTTAAGCTCCTGGATTGTGGCAACACTGAGAGGGGGAAAAAAGTAGGGGAAAAAAAAATCAGGTTTCTCTTTGTACCAAAGGGCTGTTGGTGCCTCCTCAATCAGGTGGTGTGTTTGCTGGGAATCAGCAGCTCCTCGCCTAAAGGCATCAGACAGTGCAATGCCACTCAGAAACAACTGCATGTCAGGAGCTCAGGAGGGAATCCTCTGGAGGGAGAGGGTCGGTGCTGGTGAGCATCTGACTTTGGGGGCTCTCTTTGGCCCTTTTTTGTTTATTTTTGCAGGTTGCCTGAATTTGACAAGGCTCTTTCTTTTCCAAGACAGAAAGACCTACAAATTAAGCAACATCTAGCTCCTAATGTGTGAAACTGCAATTTGCATACATCACAGCAGCTGCTGAGTTGGCCCTTATTACCTCTGCTGGAGTGTTAATTTAGCCTCAACTTTCTCATTTATTTAAATGAGAAAGCAGCGGGTGGCTGGCATGCCACATTATCCATGAGGCGACCTGGGAATCAGGTCAACAGAGCCAGGAAGAGGTTTCAATGCAGGGGGACTGCAGGGGTGCTGCTCCCCGGATGGGTGGGCACTGGCGTGTCTGGGTTGCCCTTGCTCTGCTCTAAAGGTCAGCACTTATCCTAAGGCAAAAAAAAAAAAAATCAATGTTTTGTTCAGAGTGAAATAAGAAATAATAGGATTAAGCTGGGTTCTCTGGTCAAGTAAATTTCTCTGTTTCTGTTTTCTCATATTCAAACTGGCATTATATTTGGAGAGAGAACCAGAATATCATAGCTTAGTTCTAACATAACTAGAGATGCTGTGGATGCTCCATCCCTAGAGGTGTCCAAGGCCAGGTTGGGTGGAGCCTTTGGCAGCTTGATCTACTTACTGGTTGGCAGCCTTGCCCACAGCAGAGGGGTTGGAGCTCAACGATTTTTAAGGTGCCCTCCAACATAAGCTATTCTGTGATAAATAAAGCAACTTCCACTTGCATGGCACCCGACATGGTGAGGTCCAAAGCCTACACACACCACAGCCCCTGCCTCGCCTTGAGGAGTCTGTGTATGACCCACACTTCTGTGCCACTGCTTCATGAAGCATCTCTGTACAACTGTGCCTTTGTTGACAAAGAGCAAGCCAAAGCAAAACTGCAGAACTGTGGCCCATCAGAGTGGGGTTGCTAATTTTCAACGAGGTTGTGGATCTGTTTGGATCTGCCCAAAATCTTTCCTAGGAGAAGCACACTCTTGGAAACTGGTGGGACTCTTGCTTAGAAATGTGATACTTATCCAGTAGGTTAATTTCCTGGGTAGTCTGATCTGGTGATTAGCAACTCTGCCCATGGCTGGGGTGTTGGAAATGGATGGTCTTTAAGGTCCATTCCAACCTAAGCCATTCTATGATTCCATTCTATCATAATTATGAGAAGTTGAGATTGAGAAAGCAATTTTTCTCCACGCTGCTGTATGGTTGGTACCACACAAAAATGGTTTTGAAGACATTAAGTTCAACACATTTCTGAAACACTGACATTCGCATCAAGTGTCTGTCCCATCTACTCCTCCTCATTGTTTTAGAACGTGCTGTTGAAAGGTCACATGTTTGTTGTAGTGTCACAGATGTTTTTTCCATTTGCTATTAACTTAGCCTCATTCAGCAAAAACTTTTGTCTTCACCTACTTGTTAGCCATTCATTTTTGTAATTAAAATCTCCATGACAGCAGATAATGATATCAGAATGAAAGGATTATGACTTAATTACATGGAGGAAGTGGAAAGCAGAGAAAGCTTTGAATTCCAGCAGACCTAGCCCTAGCCCCATTCACTGCTGCACTGCTCCACCTGTGCTATCAGAAAGTGCTGCCTGCCCTGGAGGGTCCGGTAATTCAGGGAATATTCAGAGTTTTGAGAGCAATAGAAAGGAATTTGTCTTAAAAGTGCCAGCTAGCATTTTTGTGAAATGGGCTCATTATATGAATTAGCTGAAGAAATGCACCCATAAAAGAAACATGGTTATTATTATGATAGTGGAGTGGCTTCCTATAAATAAAATTTATTACATATACGCTCAGTGTTAACCAACATGGTGCTATAAACTGTTGCATGTAACAGGAGAACAAGGCAATTTAGGGGATGTGGTTCATTTTTATCATAGCTGTGGCATTTCATCAGTTTGCTGTTCCATCCTGGCTTCTGTGGAAACTGCAGTATGGGATTGGGTATTTATATTTCTAAGATAAAGCAGAACTTTAATAGGAACAATCTGGGAGTTTAGACCACAGACATCTTTGTAATCTGATCTATCAAATTTCCTGTCATGAGTAAGCTTTCATCACTTTGATTTTTTCCTTAGTTATGTTCACAAATTATATGAAATACGATTTTCAAGAAGATGTACATCTTAATTTCCCCCTCAAAACAACAAATCACTATTGACTATTGAACATTCCTGAGCAGTCCCCTCACCACTTTTGGAAAACCTCTATAATATAACCATCTGACTAAAAATCTAGATAAGGAGAGACATTTCATTTTCAATTTTCTTGGGAGCTATTATAATCAATCAATTCAGCGAATAAATAAATTAATACCACTTGAAAAAAAGCATTCTGAAAATCCCTTTAATGTCTTTCTCAGCTAAAAGTATAGGCTCAGCATCCATTAGTTTTATAACCCTAATTTTTGCTTAATCTTTTTCTCGTCTTTGTTTAAACATATGGAGGTATGGTTTATTACAGCCCTCTCGATTCGCCCTTCAATTTAAGGAGTACACCACTATCGGAGCAGATCTGTAGCTGATGGGGATCAGTGCAGCCCCATTATTCCAGACCAGTTTAGTGGATCTGCTTCTGATTTTCATCAGCATACGCATGATGATGGTCGCGGCTTACAACTGATTAAAAATATGTAGGTACTTTGCAGGCAGGAATCCTTCCTCCAAAAACTGGTCATCCCTTACAGAAAGAACTACTCATTTTCTTTTTTTTTTTTGAGTCTTAAAATTGTTTGAGTTGGAAGAGACCCCTAAAGGCCATCTGGTTCAATCCCCCACTGCAATGAACAGGAACAACTAATGCTCCATCAAGTGTTAAGAGCCCCATCCAGCCTGACCTTGGATGTCTCCAGGAATGCCCACCTCTCTGGGCAGCCTGTGCCTTACTGCTATTCTTGTAAAAACCTTCTTCCTTATATCGAGTCTAAATCTCCCTTCTTTTAGTTTGAAACTATTCCTCCTTGTTCCCTTAAAAAGTGTCATTTTACAACAACTTCTGCTCTTCCATGCCTTAAGAGCTGAAGTTCGAGGCAATGCCTGGCTGTAGAGATAGCAGTCTTGGTTCTGAGCCCAACTTGAATGGGTTGAACCAGTAATAGCATGGTGCTGGGGAAGGAGAGCAGCCCTGGTGCCAGCTGTCCTGACATGGCCTTGTGCATGACACCCGAGCAGAGCCACGCTCAAGCCAGGAGCGCAGCTCTATTCATAGCCCTGGCACCTCAGTGCACACAGCACCTCTCTGCTGTGTTGTGAGACTTGTTTCCCTCCTTTTCGAGCCTTGTCTCTCCCACACAGCCTCACAGGCACCTGCTGCTCCCAAGCTCACAAAGGTACATGCTGAGTCCCTTATTGGAGCTGAGCCGGGTGGGCACAGCGGGGCTGCTTTGGGATGCTGGATGCATGACCTGGGGCGCCCACAAGACTGCGGGCACAGCTTTGCTCCCATCAGGGTATCCCTGTGTGCCTGGGACTGCTCCTTACCATCAAGACATTGAGAATGTTTCATATGAGGTGTACAGATTTGTTGCGTATCGCAGATGTGTGAGTGCTGGGGCTGCACTAGGTGTGCTGTATGGCTCTGCTGGGAAGTTTCTTTGCAAATGGATGTACCTGAATACTTGCTTGGAATTGAAACTCGAAGTTTGTGGTGGGGGCTGGATTCAAACTGGAACTAACATTAAGTTCTAAGGGTTTGCATAATGCAATTTATTTTAATTTTGCTGCTTAGTGACTGGCATGCTGAGGTTCACGTACCAACGTTTGCTAACCAAAAGGGTGCATACTTCGGAGTTTTATGTAAATATTGGCAATTAGTTTGCAATCATTTCTGCTGTAAAAATGCAAGTAGAGTTTAGTCTGCACCAAACTGTAAAATTGTTTCTTTTAATTGTGATATAGTTCAGTCTATAAAAGCATGGTGTGATGTAATTGTTCCAGAAAGAAAGCCTTTCCTATACCCTGCAGTATGGTTAGAAAAAAGTAGAATGAGAAATTTCTATGACCTCTGCCAGGCTGCTGAGAGAGCTAATGAACTACATCTCAGAAACACATTTTCCTTCTGCTGGCTTCTATCGTTGGATATGCGGAAGACTTGTGCATCCTCCTACTGTGAGGAGCACTTTGCCATTTCAATTAGTTTTGATATGTAAGAAAATGATCTGCACATGTGAACTGTAAGAGAAATGGGCTCTGTGTATGTGAGTTTAGGTTCTATTCTTCTTGTGCAATTAGTGCATGTCATGGCTCAGAGTGGGGGTTGTTTCCAGGCAAGTGTTTGTGAACAGAGCCATGTGCGTTTTCTACTTATGCTGTGGGATTCTTTTGACTGACTTCACGGAGCCTTGAACTGGACAAAGATTAAGGGCAGGTGAAGGCATATTTCAAAAGGTGGCCCATGAAGTCTTTCTTTTTTAGCTGTTTTGATGACTTTTTATGAATCTACAACAGCTTAAAGGAAGAAAAAAGCCTTGTAAGTGCTGAGATAGGATCAATATTAATCCAGTCCCACATCTAGATCTGTCTTGGCCATAAATGGAGCTCAAACTGTCAAATCTTTCCAGAATCGCCAACTACCCAAGTGCTTTGAAAGATGATTAAAGTAGGTCTGGGTCTCCCATGGTTAAGTGCATTCCCAACCAATTTCAACATATTGGCAGGCTGCTTAAATCTAACTGCTAGTTGTCCGGCTTCTCCCTGCCCATAACCTGGTAGGAAAGCTCTCGCAGGCAGCAGGAGCTGGCTGTCAGGAGATTTCTGATGGCCTTGGCTCAGCTCCTTGGTGTCAGATGGCACGTGGGAATAAATAGGGTACCACAGGATTGGAAGGAGAAAAATAGCTGATATCTCTCTCAGACGTACTGCCGTACTTTATCTCACATAGGCCAATGGCAGAATTTGGTTTGCAGCATTCACTTTTTCAAAACCTTACAGCTCCTCTTTCCCTTCCAGCAATCATAGAATCATAGAATGGTTTGGGTTGAGAGGAACCTTTAAGACTGTCTAGTTCCGAACCCCTTGCTACAGGCGGGGATGCTTCCCACTAGACCAGGTTGCTCGGTAGATCGGTTCAGATCACCTGAAAAGCACCAGCTGTAGGGCTGATCCTGGGAGACTGACAGCACTGAGCAAGGAGGGTTCTTGTTCTGACTTCAGTGACCACTGGCAAACCTTTTAAAGCACACTGGGCTGTGTTCTACTGTGGAAAGCAATGCAGACTCTTCAGTTCTAAAATTACCCCATGAACTTAAATAGAATGTGGAATTCTGACTTTTTCGGGTGCTTTTGAAGACATGAAAAACCCAAATCTCTAAGTACCTAGCAACTGGTAGGATACTGAAAACTTGAGAGAAGTGAGATTTATGGTGGTGGATGAGATACACCCAAACACCAAATGTCTAATTGTCACAGGGAAGCGTTCATTAGAAACATTTATCTGTATGCCCTGTCAAACCACAGAGACATAAATTCTATAAAAAGAGTTGGATGTTCTCCCACTTAAGTGCTCTTCCACTCTTCATCACTTTTCTTTCTATATTTGTATCTTGCCAGAATGGGTGAAAATCACTGAAGAAATAATATACAAATCGAATCAAGAAGTGTTCCCTGAAACCATAGGTGACCTTTCAGGACAGCTCTCTAGCTACAGACCAGCAGTGCTTCCCAGTTTGATCACAGATAACTGTTATTTGAATGTGCTTTTTCAGCTAGTTAGACGTCTAAGTGACAGAATTGTAGAATCATTAAGGTTGGAGAAGACCTGTAAAATCATCTAGCCCAGCCATCCACTTAGCACCAATGTTGCCCACTAACTGGCTTCATTTAATCCATTGATTTAATCACATTTTTTCAAGTGATATCATATTACATCATAGCATAATTTCAATTAAGACAAAGTATCTAATTTACCCCCTGTTAGCCCTGGGGGAAAAAAAAACATTGAACTGACTCAATTTGTTCTTGATAGATACATTCTATAGCTGCTTTTATCACCTTATTGCCCTCTAAGTTCTTGTAATTCAATTTCTCCCAGCATCTTTCCAAGAATTAGGTAAGTTAGTCTATAATTCCCTGGAAGATTCCTTTCTGTACCTTATTCTTGTAATATATTTTCTGTATATCAAGATTAGCATTATTATTCACTCTTCCTGAGTACTGGGGTGAGGTTTAAAATCCCCATCTTAAATGCCAGCACAGCCTCCACAATTAACCACCCAGATTATAATGCGATTATCATCCGGGTGTTGATTTCTGCCTGGCTGTGGCTGTCAGCCAAATGTCATAACGCAAACAATTAGCAGATTTACTCCCCAGCTTACTGATAACAAAGGAAGCACAAATAATTCATAGGCAGAGGCACTGCTTCTTTGATGTGACTGAACTCTGATCCGCTCAGCACCTGAAGGGATGCAAGCTGAAGAAGGGCAGCCTCATTAAAGTGGAGAATAATGAAAACAAGGCGAGGAGGAAGAGGAGGAGGCAGCGATGACCCATGCTGGGCGCTGTGACCTCTTTGGGGCCGGGTCTTGCGGCTCCCAGCCTCCCACCATGGTGCAGGAGCATGCAAATTCCCGGAGACCTGGGGAGAGGCAAGGAAAACCCATGTCCCAGACTGAAATAATGTCTCTAATTACAAGGCTGCCTTTTTTTTTCCTGGGGTTAAGAGAAATTCCTGATGAGACGCTTCCATCTGGTTCGCAGTCCCTTTGCGCTGGGGCAGTTCAAAGAGGCTGCAATGTAACTGAGAATTGAGGACAGCGTTTATTTATAGTTGGATCATAAAAGCTGTAAGAGCTGAGCTTGCAGCAGTGCACTTATGTTTTAAAAAGCACCCCACTGCCTGGCAAAACATGTGCTGTAGCTCCAGCATAACATTAAGTGTGGCTCTTTGTGAGGTTCGTGGCGCAAAGGTTTAAAAAAAAAAAAAGAGAAATTAAACTAACAAAACAGCTAACATGGAAATAAAAGTAGCAGCCAGAGGTGGAGGAAGATTAACAGCGTGGCTTTCAGATGAAGTAACATCAGTGGAAGGTTTGTACCTGAATCCATTTTCCACAGTGCAAGAAAGAAATATCCTAAAATCCTGATTCTGGTTCCTGGTGACATTACAAAGGATTTGAGACTCGTGTGGGGGCTTTGGAATGACAACCCAGCCTCTGGCACAATTCAGTGCAGTGTCTCACTGCAAATTGTGTTTGTATCGCATTTATTCTTGTAATATCAGTGTACCTTCTTTCCCTTCTGTAACCCAGGGGAAGGCAAAGCAGCTCTGTTTCATTATTACCCTTTAATAGTCTTTCCAGTGATATATGAGAGAATATTAATATCCTTCCAATGACCTCACCTAAGCACTGCTAAAAGCCAGGATGGGAGTGACAAGTTTGCAGCTAATGTAGGGGATGATATTCTGGTTAATGAAAGGATTTATAGAATCATGGAATCATTTGGATTGGAAGAGACCTCTAAAGGCTATCTGGTCCAACTTGAGTGATGGGTGTAGGCTATCTCTGTCACTATAAGAAAGAAAGGAACAGACTCTTTAGGAGGGTCTTTTGTGATAGGATGAGTAGAAATGGTTTCAAACTAGAAGAGGGAGATCTAGACTGGATATAAGGTAAAAGTTTTTTTTTACTATAAGGGCTGTGAGGCACTGGCACAGGCTGCCCAGAGAGGTGGTGGTTACCCTGTCCATGGAGACAGCTGAGGTCAGACTGGATGGGCTCTGAGCACCTGATGGAGCTGTAGGTGTTTCTGTTCATTGCAGGGGTTGGACAAGATGGCCTTTAAGGGTCCCTTCTAACTCAAATGATTCTATGATTTTATGATCACATAACTTGTATCCAGAGTGGTACATGAACAGTGTCAACTGTGCTATACTTTAAGATTCCTATTGCTTATGCCTTAGAAAGAGATGAGAAGATGCCTGTGAGCATTTACTTTGTGCCGGATATCCAAATCACTTCTAAATGAACACATGGAATTTGCAAATCTGCTGAACCGTGTAATCAAAGACAGTGTTACTCTTAAAAAAGCTAAATTAATGGTGAAAGAAAACTTCAAGGTGGCCGGCAAAGGAAATTAAATCATAACTCAGTTCTACACACAGCTTCTTCGTGATATGTATGAGAGTCTGGAAAAGATGGTGATGATTAATCATCTCACTTGTTCTTCTCATTAGAAATGCACATTTTGTCCATTACAGAGAAGGTGGAGGATGTGTGAAGTTACGGGATCAAAAAGAGAAAGGAGAGAAGTTGATCATTTTGGAGGAAGAAGCTTGGTTAGTTTGGATTGTTGAACTTGATTGAGGTCTTGTTTGCAGTGAACGCTTTCATCAAGTTGGAGAATGAGCAGCCCGGTGAATGGCAATGCAGCTCAGCTGCTTGAGATACGTGTGCTTATAACACACGATCTTTGAGTTATGGAGCAGTTCCTTTATCAAAATGTGGTGAAAACCAAACATTATAGAATACTAAAATAGCTAGAGGGGGAAACAACAAATTAGCCATCTAATTACCACAAAGGATTAAAAAACCCATCTGTTTCAAAAAGGCATATTGTTGAATGTAAAGACTGCTCCATAGGCGGTCAATGCAGAATTAAGACCCAAGGTTTCTTGAATTTCATTTCAGTGTAGCCAGGAAAAAAATTATACATTCCACATCACTTTATTTTTACACTAAATTTATTATCTTTTATTGATTTTAAATATTGCCATAAGAAGAGCTCAGATCCTGGCCCGCATTCAGATTATAAAATTAATATTTTGTCTTCCAAATCCATTTTTTAAAATCTGATAACCCAGATTCATCTCTCAGATGTGTTGCTTCTAGTTCCAAATTTAGAATATGGAAAGAATTGATAAAAATCAAGGAAATGCTAGTCTTCAAGCATGCCTAGCTTTTAATTTAGCACTCAAAGTGAGGAATCTATTTAATTTGCTAAAATAGAATGATGACCGCTTCCAAAAACAACTGGACAGCTAAAAGAGTAAGATTGAAATTTATAACATAGCTGCAGATATCCTTTTCCTCTTTTGAAATAACTGTAATATTTAAATTCTTTTGGTCTATCTGTGTAGAAAAATCGGATGTCAAGAGATTTCATATAATCATTTTCTATGTGGATGCAGATTTCTTTAATGAAACAGACTATTTATGCTTTCCAGATTAGAGAAAGCAAGCTCAGTCTGTCATACCAGATCCTGATGCTGCAAATTTTAAGCTGGTGAGGAATGTTACTCATTTGAGTGGTCCCATTAAGCAACTCAGACCATGCTACAAATGTATTTCAAACATGGTTATACCATAGCTTTAGGACTTGACTGTGCATCAGTGATTCATGACATGATTCCTTAATGCATTTCTGCCACAGAACTGTCTCATTACCACATTAGAGGCAAAAACTGCTGAGGACTGATATCCCTCAAGTGATGGGTAGGCTTTATTCTCCCATTGACAGCTTTTCCACTGTACCTCACACTCTGGCTAATCTGAAAGCTCATGAGGTTCACTAAAGGGCCCCAAATCCTCCTCTAAATTGGCAGGGACCTGTGTTGCACCGGTGGCTTTATTTCCCACTGCTTTGAGGAGATGTAGATCGCTGTAAGAAGCAATGAGAGAAGCAAGTTTAATGTTCCATTTTCTTAAGTCTTGTGAAAGTCTTTCTTGAAGTCCCTGTCCAGATAAAACTCCTGGATTGAGTGGAGCTGTGAACACTGAAAAGGCACTGCACCATCCCACTGCCCAACCTGAGGGGGGTGTTGAAAATACGAGGTATTTTAGCACCTAAGCAGTGAGCTAATTTCCTTCGGGTGAATGTGAAAGACAAAACTTGAATATCCAAGGGATTTGTAGCCTGACATTGAGTTTATTGAAGTCAGTGGAAATCTTTCATTTGATTTTTAATGAAAGAGAAAAATGAAAAGAGGGTGAAGGCAGCTGGAAAAGACCGTTTTGAAGGAAAGTCTGAAATATATTGAATAATCACAAAACTTTGCAGGAGGTCTTGAATATTAAATGGAATATCAATGATCATTTGGAGTGTTGATTATTTTTATTTTCAAGTCCTGGAGATCTTCAGCGTGAGTTCTTACCATAATTGTACATACTTTTCTTGTGTTACTGTTTTATGACACACTCTACAGAATGACTTATCTTTAGATATGAGCACCAATATTAATTTGCTCAGTGATTTCTTTTTATTGAACCATGTTACCCTTTTATCTCTAGAAACATTCCGGATGAAGACCTTGAATTCCAAGGAGATCTAAAAAGAGAGAGTTTGGAGATTAACCATGGATCATAGGACTGAGGAGAAAAGAAAGCAGCACCATAGCTTGACTTTACTGGAACAAGTAAAAAGAATGAAAGAATCATCAGAGATAGTTGATGTTGTGCTAGTTGCTGAAGGTGAGAAATTCCCCTGCCATAAGGTGGTACTAGCTGCCTTCAGTTCTTACTTCAAAGCCATGTTTACCTGTGGCTTGGCTGAATGCACCCAAAAAGAAGTGGTACTGTATGACATCTCTGCAGAGAGTGTGTCTGTAATACTCAATTACATGTACAGTGCAGATTTGCATCTCACTAACCAGAATGTGCAAACTGTTGCACTGGCTTCGTATTTCATGCAGATGGAAGACGTTTTCAGCATGTGCCAGAAGTATATGATGGACCACATGGATGCTTCCAATTGTGTGGGCATCTACTACTTTGCAAACCACATTGGGGCAGAAGATTTATGTGATCAAGCAAAGAGATACTTATATCAGCACTTCGCTGAGGTGAGCTTACAGGAAGAAATATTAGAGATTGAAGTCCAGCAACTGTTGACGCTTATAAAATCAGATGATCTGAATGTTTCCAGGGAGGAAAGCATTCTGGACCTTGTCATTAGATGGGTGAACCACAGCAGAAAGTCACGTGCAGAACATCTTATTGAGCTCCTGAAGCAAGTGAGACTGGTACTGGTCAGCCCTTCTTTTCTCGTGGAAGCCCGCAAAAGAAACACAATGATCCTGTGCAATTCAGAATGCAATGATATGTTTGAGGAAGCATTGAAAAGCATCAAGCTAGCCACCCACCCTTCTCTCAGCTTGCGATATGGCATGGAGACTACTGATCTCTTACTCTGCATCGGCAACAATTCCCTTGGCATTAGGTCAAGACATGGGAGCTATGCAGATGCCAGTTTTTGCTACGCTCCTGCAACACAAAAGACTTACTTCATTTCCTCTCCAAAGTATGGAGAGGGTTTAGGAAGTGTTTGCAGTGGTGTTGTCACTGAGAATAACGATATTATTGTGGCAGGAGAGGCAAGCGCTGCCAAAATGTCTAGACAAAAAAACAGGAACATTGAAATTTATAGGTGTGTACCCTGTCAGAAAATCCCTGATTATTTACAAATTTAAGTCCAAAAAATGTTTCTGAGATCAAGAAGAGACCATTAGACAAAGTGTACTTTGCCTGAAAGTTTTCCCAGAGATTTTAACTACTCTAATCAGTTTGTCACAATCGGTCTTCACGGTACAAGGAATTATATATAGAAAACCAAATCCTTCTGATTTTTCTCCTGAAAGAAGGAGAGTTTACCACAGTGTAAATAAGCTTGATTAGATCCTAGTTGGTTGTATGTGGATTCTATATTCTCCCAAAGCAAATCTCCATGTATTCCTAGGATTCTCTTTGAGGTCTTTAGTGGGGGTAAATGTGCCAAGTGAATGACCTAAGGAGTCCAAAAAGGCAGAGATACCACTCTTCTCTAAAAAAAAAATCCACATTGATGAGAGCTCAGAGATGAAAAGATAAAGTCTAATTTAAATCTTATTCTATTTTACTCAAGTCTTTTCCAAATGAGCCCATTTTAAAGGAAGCCAGAGCTTCTCTGGATTAAAGGCAAAACTAAATATAACTTTTTCAAACACAGGTACCTAAATTTAAAGAAGTAAATCCCTATAAGTCAGATAAAGTAGCCCTAGTGGGAAAAGTTATTGGATAGCATGTGCAGAAATAAGGGACTCCTTACCTTGATTAGGGTCGAATATCTTTGAAAGAATGCTTATAATTAGGATCCCTAATACTAAAAATGCTTGATCTTGCAAACAATGAGACCAGTTGTACAAACTCTCTGAAGGAGAAAGCTCCTCTTGTCATCACATCACTGAATAAGCATTGAAGATGAAGGGGATAACATTTATAAACAATCATATGGGACCTCACCAGGGCATTTACAGCTTTGAATTTCCCTACAGATACCACCAGCGAGGAAATCAGTTTTGGCACAGCCTGTGCACCGCTCAGTTCCGTGAACTCTATGCACTGGGCACCGTCCATAATGATCTCTATGTGATCGGAGGGCAAATGAAAATCAAAAATCAATATGTGGTCACAAACTGCACGGAGAAGTACTCCATAGAGCAAGGTACTTGGAGAAGCACAGCACCTCTGCCAGTGCCGTTAGCCTGCCATGCAGTGGTGACAATGAAGAACAAGCTCTACGTGCTGGGTGGCTGGACACCACAGGTTGAGAAAAGTGCTAACTGTATTTCAGAAAAATGCTTGCTTTTTATGTTGTGTAATTTTATGGTGCTTCTTGCATGGGAGAGTAAATTGCTCGCATTATTTGACATCTTCTCTAGGAAAACCAAACAGGGTAAAGAGGAATAATATCCATATTAAGTCACCCTCACTGAAAATGCCAACTTCAAGAAGGGCAGTTCTTTCATGGAGACATGCACAGTGAGCAAGATTTTAATAGATTTTAAAGTTCCCATTTCAATGTGAGTTCCATTTAAAATAGCTGCTGGATTCAATACCTTATATTTGCAAAAACTTGAAATATCTGTTCTTATTTAGAATCACAGAATCGTTTGAGTTGGGAGGGACCCTTAAAGGCCATTTGGTCCAACCTCCCTGCAATGAACAGGGACACCCACAGCTCCATCAGGTGCTCAAAGCCCGTCCAGCCTGACCTTGGGTATCTCCAGGGATGGGTACCCACCACCCTTGTTACAAAAACAACAACAACAACAACTACTACTTCCTTATATCCAGTCTAAATCTCCACTCTTTTAGTTTGAAGCCATTTCCCCTCGTCCTTTCAAATGCCTATTTGGCATTTTTTTGTTGTTACAGACCGTGAAAAATTGATTAACTTCAGTCTTTCCTCTTCCGATATACTGTCCTCTTCATTTTGCTTGGTATCTGTAAATAATGTTCTTTATATGATACAAAGCTCCTTATGTGAGCCCTGTATTCAAAAGCCACTACCCAGGTAAATTTTAAGGCCAGATTTACATTTGAAATTTAAAGTTTCCCTTTGCTTCTCAGGAAAATTTCTTGGTTATCTCAAGTTTATTTATTTGATTTTTATTCTATTTTGTAAATGAAAAGTTGGTGCATTCTCTTGAAAACAGATTCCTGTAATCCACCCATTTTTTGTTTCAGTTGCATTGCTTGGCCATATAAAGTTTTAACAGGAATTTTCAATAGGGCCACAGATATCATTTTCAGAAGAACAGGGAATATGCAGAATTATGCTATGAGGCAGGTGGATGTCAGAAACAATGCTTGTTCTCTCCAGTCACTTCCACTGTAAAAGATGCTTTTTAAGAGTTTAGTCCATTCTTATTTACTGTTCAGTGCAGTTTAGTTTTGGGCATTCAGGAAAGAAAAACACATTTACTTTACAATGATGCAGAGCACCTGTAATCATTACTGCCAACGACAGTATTGTCAGACTGTCATCACATCTCCTTGGTTCGTGATCACTTGAAGTATATTACTGTTTGAAGTGCTTAGATGAGATGCATTCAGCAAATAGGATTTCCAGCTCTTTGGATATTTAGAGTGCCAAAGTTGCCAAAGGAGACAACAGAAAGATCAGAGAGCATTTCTTATACTAAAACAACAGAGCAAGGATGCCTTGCTGTTTAAAGAAGTAAATTATGAGGACATGTTTAATGTAGAAACAATCTGTCCTCTGAAAGAAAGAAAGAAAGAAAACTTGAACTGGAAGTTATAACAAATACAAATGTGGAAGTGAGATCTAGCTTTGTCTGTCTTAATAGGTCTCTAGAACAGATTGAAAGGGGTGAAAGTGACTTAGATGCATAAACTACAAACTAAGCCAACAAAGGTTTTAAAAAAATCACAGGCACCTTTCCAGTGCCTGAAATTCATACCTGACAATCAGCATGTATACTAACAGTATCTGAGAGTGTGAGTTCATACAAAAGCAGTCTGGAGATGATCAGACTAGCACTAATTGACTCAAAACTATAGTTTTGTGACATCTTTGTAATAGAGCAGATTGTCACTGCAGAAATAATGTAGGATGTGAATTGAGAGTATGTCAAATGGTGTCTGCTCTTAAGTATATGCTTACTCTATTGAAAATGCAGTTTACTCCTTTCTCAGTGAATAAATCAGTATTTCACACCTATCGTGGAGAAAAATGTGTCCCTGGGTACTCTAATGGAGTAATCAAGAGGTTATATATTGCCTTTTAGTTTGACTTTTACTATCTTGTCCATTATATCATAGAATCATTAAGATTGGAAAAGACATCTAAAATCATCTAGTTTAACTGTCCACTTACCATCAATATTGCCCACTAACCATGTCCTGCTATACCATTTCCAACAGTGCTAGAAATGTCTTTTTGGAATGTAAAACAAGCAAAGCAAGAACACATAAACCAACTTTAGAAGGAGGCAAAGTAGTTCTCTCATTCTCTCTACGTGAAACCTTTAATCCTGAAAAGTTTCAGAGTCCTCACCACAGAGCCTCCTGTGTACAGCCAAAGTGCTGTACCCAGAAACATGACCTGAGCTTCCCGTGTTATGCAGGAGAGAAAGGGGGAGGTTGGAAGAGTGAAAGGAGTAGGTGTGATATTATGGGAGCAAAGATGCAGCATTAGGAGCTTGCCATTAAAAGTATTGAAGGAGAAGTTGCAGCAGTTGAACAGCAGTACTCTGGCATGGCTGACAAGCTCGAATCATCGAATCATAGAACGGCTTGGGTTGGAAGAGGCCTCAAAGACCATCTAGGTCCAACCCCACTGCGGGCAGGGTTGTGCATACAACGTGAGGATAAGTTATGTATGTAAACATGCCTGAGTAAGGCCAACTAAGTACTCATGGTATGGTCTGAATAACAATAGAAGTAGAAATTCAACCGTTAGTGGGAAAAAAAATACAGCAAGTTTTTCCCTCTGTTATTGTTAGTACTTCATAGCTGTCTTGTAAAAGATGCTGGTTCTGCCAGAGTTGGGCCCATAAATGTATTGTTATTACCCTGATCCTCAGCTTTATTGCTACAGAATATAAATTCACTCTTATTCATTTGTCTTTCACAACGTACTCCCAGCCACAAGTCAGGGGTGCTGTTAAACCATCCTGCATGCGCATCACTTTGCAGCTATAATTGATGTGTTTATGTTATTTATCTGCTCATCTGTCTGCTGTGATTAATTGCACGCAGGCATGTGCGGAGGGCTCCAAATGTTGTATTATTATACGGCTGTCATATTTCATACAGATGGATCTGCCTGACGATGAGCCGGATCGATTAAGTAACAGAATGTTTCAGTACGACCCGGGCCGAGACAAATGGACAGAGCGTGCACCAATGAAGTACTCCAAATACCGCTTCAGCACAGCCGTGGTCAACAGTGAGATTTATGTCTTGGGTAAGAGGAAAGAGATTTTTAACAGATAGCACCATGACTCTGTCTTTTTTCCAGCAATTTGCTTCTGTGGAGAGAAATATCTCACCCTTTGCTATGTACTCTAGGACAAAGTATGCTGGATTAAATGGACGGCATTTTTGGGGATCTATTTCTTCCCCGCATACTTTCTTCCTTCCTTAATACTTGTAGATTAAATTAAGTGAATGCTTGGTGTTCTGAATTAACATAACAAAGATACTTTGTTCTTTAAACTACTTTTCTTTGGAGTGCTGGTGAGTACTATAAATAATAATGAATTTTAATGGATGGGTAGAGAAGCCCTGATAGCATCATTTCACAGATGAGCAGTGGGAAGCTAACTAGCATGCCCCATGTCAAGAAGGAATGGCACAAGGAAAAAGAGAATGTGGATGTCCCAGACAAATCCAACATTGTAGATTCTAAGATTCTGTGACTTCTTTCAAGAATCTCTGGGCAGATATTTTTAAATGATGTAAGATCATCAGTTCTTTCAGGTAGGATCTCTGTCTTCCTGTAAAATTTTTACAGGTCTCAGCACATTCAGGATTGAGAGGGACTTCATAGCGTCAATGAAAATACACTGCACAAGCATTAATCCTCTCCAATATCTCTGATGTATGAATCCAAGTTCTAACATAAATATGAAGCAAAAAGCATAGATGGAGCACTACTTTTGAATGAGAAGAAGTGACAGCCTCCTAGACATACGAGTGTAATTTTTGCTGTCATCCATGTAGGTGTATACCTGTAGTAAGTGGTCTGTTGATTTCAACGGTACTGTGTTAGACTCATTTTGTTCTAACCCGGATCAGCATCTGACGCTTATCCATTGAAGTGCTACATTTTGAAAAGTCCTGTTGGCACAGAACATAAAGTACACAGTCACTGTCCAAAAACCCTTCCCAGCCTAATTGCCAGTGCTGGTGTGTAAAACCCTAATGATTTAAATGCAATTATTGTAGAGTCACATTTATAGAGGGAAATTGAGAAATAGATTAGAGTTTTTGTCTGAATAATAGCACTGTGCAGGCACCTGTACCATGTGTCTTAATCAGCAATCCTGCAATATAATTGTTGTGTAATATTCCTAGAGAATCCTATGCTATTTATACAGTGTACATAAACCCTAAAAGAAAACGAATAACATTTCCTGAGGCTCAAAATCCTTTCTCCTTTTCATCCCATTTGACTGTCTTAGCTCTTTCTCTCCATATTTTCCCAGGAACATAACTATATTCATTGGAAAGCCCAAGAAAGAGCAGTATTGTGCTCCTAATGACAGAGGCAATTGAGATACTTTTGGAAGAAAACCAGATGGGAGGGCTCTATTTAAGGTCATGCATCTTAATCTCTTGCTTAAAAAAAAATATCCTTTGCAGCTAAGACTCTGAAAACTCATTGCATCCAATGGATAAATTAGGAAGATTTATCCAAATGAACCATGTGAATGGTATATTCATTAGCTTATAATGAAATGCATTCTGCATAACTGCTGTCTCTGAAATACGGGTCAGTGATAAAAAATATTGAATCACCACAACAGCTTTAACCGTGTGCTGCTTTTGTTATGCGTTCCCTGCTTTAAAAATAAGAACATATAGAAGGACTGAAATGGGAAATCCTATTAGTGAAGATTTCAAAGAATTTTTGTTTATCCTCTTTAGCCTGGCATCCCCCCCTCTTTAAAACTTGTTTGGTGTTTTTTTCCTGAGTTCTTGCCAAGAGCTTCTCATGAAAGTTTTAAGCAATTAAATGAGGTTCTGTTAAGTACTGTAAGTCTCGGCCATAAAATACTTACTTGAATGTGCACTTTGGGGTCTCCTTGGAAAGGAAATCTTGTGTAGGAGGGAATGGACACGTTTTAGCTTTCAGGTTTGAGTATTAGCCATGAATTTGAATAACACCTTCTTCTAAAATAAACGTGCCTATTTTTAGATATGCTTTGGACTTCCGACAAGTAGCAGATTATGGGCCTGATTCTGCTCTGCTGTACCTGTGCCACAGTCTCTGTGGTGTCTGTGTGCAGGAAGGGATGAAAAAGGCAAAATTTGGTCTGATATACAAGATCAGAAATGCTCCTTACTCACTTAAGAATTAAGGGAAACAAGAACAAGGCATCACAGGAGAAAAGAAGGAGCTGAAACTGAAGTGTTCACCGTGTTGAGGAAGACAATTGTGTTTTTTTTCAGCTATGCTTCTAATCAATCTTCTGCCCTTGTGCCTTCTACAAACTGCATTACATCATCTGCTTTGCTCTGTGTTAGTAAAGAATGACAGTGCTTCTCATCTCTGGAAGTGCCTGCCAGGACTGGCTTTATTGCTCCCTCATTTCTCCAGGAATCCAGTTATGCAGCCCTGCTTCTTCAGAGAGTGAGCGAGCAATGGAAGCACTGAGACTCAGCTTGAGAGCTGTTAAAGAGTAATGAAGGGAAATGTTACATAAGAGATTCATGCTATTAAACCCATTGTGCGTTCCAGAGATCAATTTAATAGTGAATTATTCTACGGGAGGCAAAGGAGAGCATGAGTTTAGATTTCACTTGCATGTTTGAGAATTACTCATTTTTTTCAACCATGTCACAGAAATGATAGTAAGAAAAAATATCGCTCTATATTATGATCTGAGCATTTAACTATATGGCAAAGAATCCCAGTATCAGTGCCCTAAGGGCACTGAAAGATCTCAGTCACCCTGACCAGCCTCACCTGGGGCCTCCACCCACACCTTCTGCCCATAGGTTGATGGGCACCATTTAAGCACAGGGCTGGAGATTCATTAACTTTTCATCCCCTTCCTTTTGTCTGATGACTTCTGGGCTGTTGGAGGACCCTTTGCAATTGCCTACTTGTGCAGCTACGCCCTAATGGTGAGCTCATTAAGTTGCCTGGGACAAGCTTCCCTTTGGGAGTAACTCTGTGTGTTTTTCTGATGTGCTGCTGTAGCTGAGGGATGTGGGTCATGCTTAATTTAAGCTGTCCGTAAGTGGGGGAACCAAGTTAGGTAATACAAACTCTGATGCTCAGTTCCCAGCACCCAACCCCTAAGGGTTGTGTGAGGCATTGGCTGCCCAGAGATGTGGTGGTGCTCCATCCCTGGCAACACCCAAGGTCAGGCTGGATGGGCTCTGAGCACCTGATGGAGCTGTAGTTGTTCCCATTCATTGCAGGGGGGTTGGACCAGACAGCCTTTAAGGGTCTCTTTGAACTCAAACGATTCTATGCACATGTATTCATATATGAAGTACTAATTTCCTTTGTATCTACTGAACTTCTTTTTGCTAGTGACTACCACCTCACAGCCCTTACGGGTGTTCCCCCTTATGCACTGAGAGGGTGTTCTGTTATTAGAAATGATGCGATGCAAACTGCATTCAGCTTTCTCAGATGAGAATGGGGAAGAAGAAGGCAGCTGACCTTAAGCAAAGCAAAATTCTCTGCCTTCAGCCAGCTACAAACAGTGTGTGGATACAGCAAGGCAGAGGACTGTACCTCACTGAAATGCTGAGGATGTGCTAATCACATCACCTACCTCTGCTTTGCCTTCTTGCATTAAAGGCTTGTCTTTTCTATCCTGATTTCTTTATAAAATTCATGTATATTTCTATATTATTTATTTTACTAACAGAACTTCATGTTAAATTTAAATTCTATTAGAACCACTGCTTACAGTGTGCCCTTGAAAGTATGTGTGGTTGCAGAATCATCCAAGCATGATATGGAAAGCACTCAAGCATTAATGGGTTTGGGAACACAAAGGTGACTTCACTGGCTTTTTTTAGTCCTTCAGTGGCATCTGAAATATCTCTTAGGGAAAGCCAATAATGTAAAAAGCCTAACGTGTTGAAAGGGTGTATTTTTAATGGGTGGGTAGGGAGATGGCTGAGTTCTGGGACTAAATCCCCTTGTGTGATGAATGTGAAAATGACAGAAGTGTTTGAAATTCCCAGTGAGAAAACCATCTCTCCCTGCACAAAGGACATATAATTGGGCTTTACATAGGGAACTAAGCCAGGTGGTGTTGAATTCCCCTACTCTGTGACAAGAAGGATGAGTGTGGGTTACTGACCCACCCTCCCCAGCATCTAACCCAGTCCTGAGTCATGGAAATAGCAATTGCTGCCCTTCAGCACACCTGTCGGGGCTCCCAGGAGGCTGTGACCACAGCATGCATACTGTAATGACCCTATTTATAGCCCTATGTGGCTGAAGGTACAATGATACAATTACAAATACACAGAAATGACCCTTTCTTGACTCTGTGCTGCTGGTAGGACACTTAGAATCACAGAATTCATAGAATTAAGGTTGAATAAGACCTCTAAGATCATCAAGTTCAACTGTCCACCTGCCACAAATATTGCCCACTAAGCCATGTCCCTCAGTGCCGCATCTACACGTGTCTTGAACACCTCCACTTGGCGCAGTCTCTCCCAAATGATCTACAGCCCTCTGCCCTTCTACTGCTCTCCCTCAAGCTCTTAAGGGCACCTCCACTCCACATAGAGGCCTCTGTAGGAACAAACTATCAACTCAGTTGCTCAGCTTTTGCACCCAGAGAACACAAAACAGACAACCTGCTTGATCTTAACTGCAATTCCATATGTTTCTGCTTGCACTCCTAATGGTTCAATAAATCTCAGTGAAGAAGGTAGCGGGACAGGATGAGTTCTGGGTTCTATGAGTGACTGAGCACAAAGCAGCACGAATTGCCTGACACAGCAAGTTTATTTTTTCTGACAATTACAAGTCTTGCATGATGTACCCACTGTAGGTGATGGATGGTCTGTTTAACGTGAGATGCCTCTGCTTGGTTGCAGATGTGATTTGATTTCCCTTTGAGAAATTTTCTGGCTAATTTGTGTATTCAGCCCTTTGGGAAGAGGCCTGAAACATCAGTCTCCATAGAGGAAAAAGTCTTGTCATGCAGGAGCATTTCTGAACTACCATATCTGAGAACGAGGCAAAGCAGTGCTGGTAGAATCTAATATCTTTGCATTCCTTTGTTAGCAATATTTCAGTGTTAGCATTGTTTTAAAAGAGGAGATTGAAATTCTTCTGTGAGTTTGATTTCTTGTTGTTCAGAATACTGGTTTTTTTTAAGCTTGGAAATTAGAATTCCCTTCCCTCTGACTTTCCTTCTCATTTTCTCTTTGCTGAGAACTTAGCTTTGCCTTTGTTGTAAATTGAACATGAAATTGGATTTAGGCAGAATGGCTGCTGAGGGTGAAAATAAGTTGGAGATATCTTGTACCTTCAGGATTGTCTGATTGTGACAGGATTAAAGGAGGTCAAATTTAAATTGCCTAAATACCCGATGAAGGTTTTGTAAATGTTTGAGAATGTAGTAGCTCTTAAACATTTGAAAAGATCTTCAATAGACTAATAAAGATTACTTCTGTAATAACTGTACAGGGGAAATGCGTGGAGCCGGTCCCCTGGGCTGGCAGCTGAGTGTCTTCATTAACTGGTAATGGTGGTGACACCAACTGCATTGTACTTCATTATTTCTTAGTTCTGAAGCTGCCATGCCCCACAGTTACTGAACTTGGCACTGACGATAAAAAATACACTAAGAAATAAGCAAATAGCAACTAGGCTTATAGAAAATGTTCTGGGGGCATTTTAAGCACTGGCCTCCACGAAATATTGAGGCAATCAAAAAAGCTATTCAGTTATTTGAGTCTGATATGCCATATGCATGCCTAAACTGGTATCATCCATTCCTCTGAACAAGATCCTCTTTTGTTCCTCAGTAGAAGACTCTTCCTTATGGATGCATGTCTGTTCTTCAGTGCAGAACTCAAGTACCACCTGAGCAATTTTAAAAGAGCTGGCTTAGTAACCTGCAGCAGTCTCTTTGGCATTGCAAAGTTGTTTCTTGAACAGACCAAATCAGTCTATGGGGAGCTTTAATATTATTAGCTCCCAATGAAAACTACCTTAAGTATCTTTCTACTGAGCTCCATAGACTATAGTTATCCTGTTATTAAGTTGCCTTGTGTGCTGTACTCTGATTCTAAGGATACTACAGAATCAAAGAGCATGGTAAGCTATCAAATAAATAGCTTTATCTAGGCAGGAGTTGTCTGAGTAGTCCTTGAAGCTTCTCTTGGTAAATTTAGGTGAATGGCATCCTGTCCCATTCAGTGCAAATTAATTTTGTGCTAGTTTCTTCATTGAACAGCGTGCTTAGCATTGGACAGGTGTCTTGAAACTTCTAACAGGGTTAGAAAAGTTTTCCCAAGTGTTAGGGCTTTCAACTCACCAAGCTTTAGTTGTTAACATTTCGCTGATAGTTGAACAAGGCAATCAATCACCCACCAAGTGGAAGCACTGACATCGGGTGTTGAGGTAACCACGATATGTACACACTAGTGCTCGAGAAATTCAAAAATACAATCAAACACAGCAAGTTCAACTGGAGGAAGACTTCCAGCTGAAGCTAATGGACACTGAATTTGGTTCTCACTTTGTTGCTCTCATGGGATATTTATTTGAGTAAGGACATTTATCTTGTCCTTACTTGAATCTAAAATACAGATCAGGAAAATAGTGGTGACAAATTTGGAGTATTGTGATCAACACTTACATGTTCTCTTACAAATATCTTCAGAGGGTGGTGCTGAAAAGGTTGGAAAAGATAGCACAGTCCATATGAAGAGGTAAATGGAAAATCATATGCAAGTAAAACTTTGAGACCTAGGGCTTCATTTCTCTGGTAGACCACCTTAGCACAGTGTGCAGGTTGTACTTGAGGTCATTCCCTTTTGCAATTATGCAAGGGCATAATTACACGCTATGCCATGCCATCCCTATTGGGTTTGCACAAAAAAACAAGTGCGTCTGGAAAGCCAGTCCTTCATGTGGAAATGGCATGCATATTGCAGCCATTTTATATGTAAGTGGTCACACACACCCATGTGCACAAAGGAACTGCTGTAGTATGCCATCAGTGCTCATTACAGGGTATTGTGTCCATTAGCACAGATGGAAAACCTGTGACGGTACATCAGCATATTAATACTAGAGAACCAAAGGCTGTGAATTCAAAATCTGAGTTCAATCACCAGGAAAGATTTGGAAGGGCAGTGCTTACACTCTGCTTTCAGTGTACGGTGTTTGCAGACTGCACTGAGATCTCGAGCATTCCTGCAGCCTGTTGCAGTATCATCCAGCAAATGAAAACTGGGAGCTGTTTCAGTCCTGCACGCAGAATTCAGGCATCCTAATTAACCCTCCAGCAGCGGACTTGTCACAAATAATTCAATTGGTACTCCAGCATGCAGGATGGTTTTGTTTCTTTTGCTTAAGAAATGGGTATAACCTTTCTTTCATTGAGAAAGACAAATCCAAATGACTGTTGGTTAGCAAGTGAGATTCATGCACACTAACAGTAACTAGGAAATAATTTTGGATCCACTGCAACTTAATGATAAAGTTCAGCACACAAAACACGTAATTATTCAATTTCTACCACAAATAAAGAAAACAGGTCAAAATACCTTTGTGTTTTGAAGACATGTTTCTTGTCCTTCCTTTGTTACAAGCCCTCAGAAAGGATCTGGCTGGATTTCTGTACCTGATGGGTGGTGTCTTCTGCTTTGAGTTCACTTCCTAATGAACTTTTGGAGCTGCAAAATGAACAGGAGGGATATGAGGGCATGTAAAAAATAAAAATAAAAACAACAAAAAAAGGTGCAACCAGCAATGCCTTTCCCAGCAGAACCTGGAGCTGCTACATTTGACCTGTGTGTCCTTTTTCCATAGGAGGAATTGGGTGCCTTGGCCGCGACAGGGGGCAGACACGGAAATGCCTTGATGCAGTGGAGATTTATAACCCTGATGGAGACTTTTGGAGGGACGGACCTCCTATGCCTTCCCCCCTCCTCTCCTTGCGAACGAACTCTACCTGCGCAGGCTGCGTGGAAGGGAAGCTGTACCTCTGCGGAGGATTTCATGGAGCAGGTACTCAAATGAGTCTGAAACTCTTTGCCCAGCTGAAATCACTTTCCCTGTACATGGCTGACTTGGCTAAATAACCCTGTCGGTGGCACTGGCATGCCCTGGAACCACAGAGCTGAATAAGTCCTTTGGACTGCTGACTCCTAATGTCAATATCCGTTGTGTTCTGTTTGTCCTTTCATGCTTTTTCTTTATCGAAGCATGAAAAATTAGGGATGTTTCTGATCAGCTCTGAACCTTTCCAAACCTATGAACTCAGCAGAATTCTTCTGGATTTACATCCAGAGCTATTGAAATCAGAATCTCAATGCATGTTATGGACATTAAAGAACTTGAGCATATTTGTTGAAGACTAACGCATTATTGATCTGTGGTAGCTGGCTCTATTTACTTACATGCTTTTCATTTTCAGTGCTGGAAAACCTTGTGCATTTAATCAGTAACCTAGGTTGAGAGCTGAGGTACAGAGAGAGTAAAATCCCAGATCTGGTTATTTCAAATCCTAGCATCATGGCCACCTTTCTCCCTTCCTCTTCCCTCCTGCTGCCTAAATCCCCAGTACTGTTAAGCATTATATTCTAATTATAAATGCAGAGAGCCTCTCAACACATGCACACTTACTCTCTTACTATGGAGCAGCTGCTACCCCTATTTCCTTTCTGGGTGATGGCAGTAATGCAAATGCATTATGCGCTGCTATAAACGTCATGTCAGGCTCACTGCTGCCCAGGAATGTTCCTGTAGTATCACTGGGAGATGTATCCTCCTCATGATATGGCTGTGTCGGTTTTTAGCTGCATTACAAACTCTGTGGTTGCTCTATTTCAGAGTGATTGCCATGTCTTAGTTCACAGCTCACCTCCCCTTTGTTTGCTGCTGTTTGAAGAGGCTGATCCCTGAAAACAGTTGTATGGCAGCTTACTAACAGGCATGCATTTATGCCATCTCTGATGGAAATTCTGTGGCCTCAGAACAATTATGGTTATGATGCATCATAGCATCATAATGCTTGCATTTCCATAGCAAACACTGTGTCATCATATCTTTTTCCTCAGCAGTGTAAGGAAAAAGCCTATACAGTCAGCGGGTTTACATCTCAAAAGGCTGATCATCTTCACTGGCAAACGAAGCAATTTCATTCAAGATGACTAACAGATCAGTATGAAATTTTCTGAATAAGACAGCTTCAGAGCCATAAAAGTGCTCTTTACAGTGCCACCGTGTTCTGCCTCTGAGTCGCATGTTAAGAATGGTAGTTCTGGGAGAGGTGGGAAGTTCCCCTGTGGGTTTCAAGCTGGCCATCTTTTGTATGTACGTACAATGCCTGCTCTATGGGGTCCTGACTCCTGGCTGTGTTACTGCAGTCTGTATAATTGTGCATAGAGCTCTGCTGCCCTAAAAGTGCTGTTTAGATTAGAAAGCAATAAGTCAGAGTTAGAAAATGCCAATTTTGTAGTTACCTGTGCAACCTGAATTCTGACCCCCCATGCATGCATTTTGTATTCCAGTGCAGAAATAGCATGTGATTGTGTTGTTAGACATTGTGATGTCTTTTAACAAGGGAGCCAAAGTAAGATTCTCACTGTCAGCTGTAAATCTGATATATCCAAATGTTTGAGGAGTTGAGAGGAAGCTCTGTCTTAAAGATAGGCTTCTTAATATGACCCTCAATTTATTAAAGGAAAAGGGTTGTTTAAATTTTCATAACAATAACTTCTAGCTACTACCATCAAGGAATAGATGTCTGGAGTCCATATGCAGAACCTGAAGGTTATCTAGCTGGCTTCTTTCCCTGGCCCTGTCTCTCTGCATTTTTCTTTAGGGGTGAAAGCTGGAGTGAGGGACAGAGGGTTATTACTGTCATATGGGAACTCGGAGAGTGGCTTGACTTTGCTTTTTCACAATTACAGCTGCTCAGCAGATTCAGGATATTCCCAGAACAGCATGTGCTGCTGCTGCTGCTTTGGTAGCAGATAGGGATATTTTAGAATGTGCTTGTTTGGTTTTAGTCTTTTGGGTTTCTTGGCATGCCACTTCAGTTTTTGTGAGGGATGCAACCAAGAGAGGATATTCCAATTTTACAAAACATTGTAATTTAGTTTCAACCAAGTGGAGTTTTTGGAACGAGCTTGAGGCACAGCTGTAGGCTCTGTGTTTGCTGCCTGCTGAACTCGAAAAGGCTGCTGCGAACACTTGAGTACGAGTGCTTCTCAAAGAAAAGCAAACAAGCCCAAGATATTGCTGTGATGGAAAGTCTTTGCCAATGTATATAAGCAGCTGTATGTAGGGACCCTCTATATACTGGGTATCTGTCCCCAACTCCCTCAATTTCCCTTTGCATTCATTTAAGCTCACTCTTAATCCAACAGTGTAAAAGCTGGTCTAATAAGGAAGTTATTTCATCTGAATTTTACTTGTGCGTGCACCATGCTCTGTGTGCCTTCCTGTCTGAGCATAGACCTGAATGGTTAGTTAGAGGCCAGAGATTCTATATGCAAATGCAATGCTGGGAAATAGCTGCCAAGTGCCCAAAGAACCTTAATTTTGGATGGAAAGACAATACATTGCCCTTTGAGCTGTGCCCTATATGACACTCCTTGAAACTTTGTGGTGGCAGGAATTGCATCCCACTTGTATTGCCTGCCAAATCTTTGCTTGGAGGATGAGAAGTGGAATAGCACTAACAGCACCCCCAGGAGCAGAGGAAGAGAAAGCAGAAATTCAGACTTAGCTGCAGTGCCTACATGGTGACCCCAGACTCCATGCAGCATATGGAGTATCATAGACACTTCCAGAGGGACATTCATGTCCTTGATGCTTTAAGTCTGCTCTGAAAGACCAGAAGGCAATTCAGAACCCTGAGAACCTCTTGTCTCTTAATGCTCCATGTTTCTATCAGGATATGAGCAATTCAGACTGGGCTTACCTAAGGCAAACCTGTTGGGATCCTGGTGTCCATGGTTAGATAGAACAAACCACTCAGATCTGTATTGGCAACATGTAGAATCATTGAGTTTGGACAAGACCTCTAAGATCATCCAGTCCAACCATCCACCTGCCACCAATACTGCCCACTGACCACGTCCCTCAGTGCCACATCTCCATGGTTCTTGAACACCCCCAAGGACGGTGACCCCACCACTCCCCAGGCAGTCATCCCTGTCCCTGACCACTCAGTTTTTCCTGACATCCAACCTGAACCATCACTTCTGCTTGCTTTGAATTCCAATTCCAGTTTCCTGCTTTAGCATGGCTTGCCATACTTCATCCACTAGCACTGTTTATACAAATTAGTTCGTTTTCTACTAAAGCCATTAGGGCAAATAAGAACCGATAATCTGCACATCTCTGACACTCAGCTCCAGCTCACGTAGCTGAGTGGCAGGAGTGTTGCCTGCCATTTGTTGGCAGTGTTGTAGCACTCAGCAAGAGATTCAGAAATGTTTAAAATCATTGGGTTTATCCACTGGTTTGTAGTTCTGCAGTGAAAATGATAGTCACGGTATGAATATTCAGAAGGACCCAATGTGCAGCAGCCAGCCAGCTTTCCACTAATTGCTAAAATACGTTGCTGCATTTACTGCTGTAGCTATGGATTTTAAAGCAGCCTTTGCAGAGTGAGCGTACAGTGTTCTTGTTGACGCATCTTATTTCCCTTGCCTTTACATAGCTCTAAAACCTGACACCTGCACAGGTTGGCAGCTATTAATGTGAAGCCAGGCATGGCAGGAGCAGGCTCATTAGTGCTCCTTGTTGGAGGAGGCTGAGCAGCTCTGCAGGTATGCAGCAAGCACTGCGCACAAATAAATGCCTGCCACGTTGTATTCTCTTTCCCTTTGACTGCTTCTGAATATTATAAATATTTTTTTTCCCAGTGAAAATAATGAAGGCAAGTGTGTGTGGGACTGCTGTCAGCTCATGGAGACACATATTCATTGGCATTGCGCTGTAGCCTCAAAGAGATCTCGCAGCTTGTCTCTGGGGGCTGAGGGTGTGGGAACAGTCGGCAGGGGTCTGCTTTCTTGATCATAGCTTTAGATTATAGATGCTGGTCCAAACGTCTGCCTCAGATTTGAACCGAATTCCATGATATTTAAACTTGATTGTAATTAGAATGCCGTTGTTATTGTGCGCCTGTGTGGCATCAGCTGGTGCGCAAAGCGAAGGGACAACCGCCTCAATTCAAATAAGATACTTCACAGGTCTGCTGCGAGTGGCTCATGCCACTTAAAATGCCTTATGATTTTATCAGCAATTGCTTTTGATGTGGAACTGCCTTTCTCTGAACTGGCTGTTCTGCCATCTTTCTCCAACACGGTTCATAGCAGAGAAGATAACATTTGCCGCTTCCCTACTCTATATGTTAAAATTCTGTGTGGGACCAGAGCTGCTCAGCCCAGATCTGCTATTTACTTATCACTGCCATCAAATAGAAATTCACTTTTTCACTCCAGGGGTATTACTGTCAGCAGAAGGAAAAGGGGAAGAGATGCCTCTGGCCTTGGAGCACAAGAATCTCATTTTTGTCTGCAGCTGTTAGATAGGTGATATGGTAACAGTCTGCTAGCTGTGTAACTCTGATTCTACAAAAAAAAAAAAGTATGCTTACCCCAGGTGTGCTTTCTGGCCTCTTCTTCCTTATTTACATAAATTGCAATCCATGTGCTGGAACAGCAGCAGCACTGCTTGCGGCAGCGCAGAGCTGGGTCGTAATTACTGTATTCCAGCTGAGCTAATGAGTTTGCATCTCCATGCCACCCTCTCCTGACAGTGGACTAGCTTAATAGTTATTTATTTTGACTAATCTCCCATAAAGGCTGTTCCCCTCAGCCTCATCCATTATGTGATTTAGATGGGGAATCGTTGTAATGCCTGTTTTTTTATTATAGTGGTTATGGTACATTACTGGAATCAAATTAAATCTAGACATTAAGAAGTCTGGCACGGTAAATACTAGACTTGTGAAGTTTGGGGGATGAGGGATTGGAAGTAAAGCTGTTTCTCCAGCACCTTCGCATGTTCCCAGCTAAATAAAGCAGAGGGGCAAACCCTGGGCTGCCGATCTGCAGCACTGCTTGCTTCCCTCAGTTAGAATTTACCAGGCAGTGATGAATAATTAAAGTTCTCCTGCCCACAGTTGTTACCATTTACATATGCATCCCCACCCAGGAAATGGTTTCGGGGTCCCTGCATTTCGCTCAGCACAGAAATCTGACACGCCACTGCTGTGTCTCTATGGGTCTGCCCCGAAAAATGCCACTTGAATTCTGTCCATTCTCTGAAGGGCTGCTCTGACACCTCTCCAGGGTGCTCCTTCCAGCCCTGTGCTCATTAGCTAGAAACTCACTGCAGTAAATAAGGCCAGTGCAGGTCAGGGAATCACTGGTGAGCAGCACCTGCTTGTTTCAGATCTAAATTCAGCCTTCTGCCTGGCTGTATTTGTAATTTGGTCATGCTCCTCACTAAGGTTCATTTATAGTTTATAAAGGGTTAATAAATGATTAATTGATATTTTAATGTATTTTAATTAATTGCTAAAGAGGTCAATAGGTTGTTTAGAAACATGGCTTACAGCCATGTATGACATCTTCCATTGTGTTCATAACTGCCTGTCATGCATACAGTCTAAACATGCTTTATATCACCGATTAATAATGTATCAGCCCATCACAAAGCATTTTGAAACAGTATCTTAATATGGTTGGAGACCAGTAATTCTTATTCTGATCTCCCAGCTTTTATTCCTATGAATGGTGCATTGACTCCAAGAGCACCGATCCTGCTCTGCTGTGACCCGCCATCCTGCCCTCAGCACCAGCAGGATCTGTGCCCCTAAGGCGGGAGGAGGCCTGGCCTACGAACAGTAGATAACTGGAAAGAGTTCAAAAGCTGAAGCAGCTGGATCAATCCCAAGAAAATCAGTTGAAATAACTGAATCAGAAGCTCCTTCCTGCCAGCCATTCTTTATTTATTTTAATTTTAATAAATATTGATTTGTGAGGGAATGGGTGGATCACAGATACAGTCCTGAAGAATTACACAGCAGAGCAAGAGGATAGAAGCCTTGTCTATGAGAGTGAATAGCTTACCTTACTCCATGGAGGTGCTTGGAAAACAGTGAGCTGCCATAGATGTAAATTCAGCTTTCGCCATGTCTGGTGGGGAACGCTGCCTTGGAACTCGGCATCCTGAAGGCGGGCCAGCATGTTAAACAGCCGAGCCAAGTTCCCTCTCCTGTGTATTCTCTGCCTGCTTCTGCCCACAGGCACGGATGATGGATGTGTGTGACCCCAGCGGGTGCGAGCGAGGCTGGTGGAGTTGGGGGCAGCTCGCGCGCTCAGATGGGATTGGAGGCCCCGGACTTGATGAACTTATTCTTTTTCCTTCTGCACACCAGGAACCAGTACATCTGGTGATAATGATCTAAATGCACTTTCTTCCCATTGTAACACAAACGTGTATTCCCAAGTCACCTAACTCTACATCATGTAATTATGAAAGCAGCTATTAGTGGCGAGGAAGATAAGTAGCAGAGGCTAATCCCACATGTTTAAAACCACCGTCTGCTCTCTGGTGCAGATAATGGCATGCAAAACCAGTTAGGAACTAGCACTGGAGGCTGAGCTGCTTCAGGACAGCTCTGGGGTGGCTGCTGGGTAATAAGGACCTGGGAATCTTTGGAAAGAGCACCCTGAGTATGCAGCTTTGGGGACTGGCAGGCACCTTGTGATGTACAAGTGCTTTTTCCATGGAAAGAGCAGAGCAGCTAGTTAGCAATTCAACCCCTACAGGTTTGATGGCTTTTTTCATAAATCAATTTATGGATAGAGAAGATAAAGCATGTTGGAGAGCTGTGCTGATGGGAAAAGAAAAGGTTCTGAGATGACGGTGAGGATGTCCCAAGGCAGATCTCATGGACAAGGGCAGATGTGACACCAAGACTACTTTAGGCTGGATATTAGGAAGAATTTCTTCTCAGGAGTGGTGAGGCAATGGCACAGGCTGCCCAGGGAGTGGTAGAGTCACCGTCCCTGGAAGTGTTCTTGAACCGTGGAGATGTGGCACTGAGGGATGTGGTCAGTGTGCATGGCAGGGATGGGATGATGGTTGGGCTTGGTGGTCGTGGAGGTCTTTTCCAACCTTCGTGATTGTGTGGTTCTATGATACACCCCTATTACTCAATGTGATTCTGTGCTGAGGTACCTGGTCCTGCTTTGAATAAACTTACTTAGCTACTGCTGGCCATACAACAATGGCTATGCCACGGCTAGGATGAAGGTGTGCTTGTCCAAAGCTAGTTTGGCTATCTATGCCCTGCACAGATGTGTGCAGAAGCACCACACCTTATGGAACATGCTCTCAGAATTTCCTTAACTTTTGTCCATACGATGGATGCTCATAGACTGATTGACATCAGTGGGCTCTTATAAGGAACAATTAAATACTTGGCCACATTTCAGCAAACTTGCTATAGGTTTAATTCCGATGAACCAAAATTCAGCATGGTTTTATTTGAGTCCAATGCTCTGGACACCAAACAGGCCATACAGTAAATTTCTTGGTATTGACTTACCAAAATAATTGCTGTGTGGTTAATAGTCCTCTCTGAGCTATAGATTTTCTACCTGTTAAGCATGTTGCTTCATTCTTCTGCGTCTACCTCTTTAATACCTTCTCCATCCCTAAACAATTCTATCAGAATATTCAATTCCCAGCAGGAAAGATACAAAAAAAACCCAACAACCAACCCAGAGTTGTAGTAGTAGTATACGCTGAAGAAAAGATGTTCCTCCTCCCAAACTCAATTTACGAATTGAATGAAGTTAAAAAAAAAAAAAAAAAAAGGCAGATCAAATATTTATAACATTGCCTGCAGTCATAGTGTGGGTCTTTCTGAGTGTGGTCCGTCCTGATTTATGGTCTATCCTTATTCAAATGACATGAGAAAGCATACAACATAAAAAAGTCAGGCTATATTAAAATAAAAAAATCCTTTGTAGAGAATAAATAGCCTTTTCCTTTCCTGAATAGGAAAAAGCCATAATGCTGTAAGTGCTGTTTTACTGTTTTTAAAGTGTTAGGGTTAGGTTTGTTCTACCTGAATGATTCTAATATAAAGGAGTTTAATGCTGAAAAACATCCTGTGAAGGAAGATTCTTAAGACTTTTCATCTTCTTGGGACTGAACAGTAATACGCAGAAAAATACAGCCTCATTTCATAGAAAGAAAAGATTGAAAGCACTTGGAAGGGAGTGAAATCCCTTTCTTAGGTAAGGTGGCTGCCTAGTAAGTGATGCAGAATGATGCTACGTGTGACAGGGAATTCTGTGGGGTGGCTTTTTAAACGGAGAATCTGTGTAATACAGCCAATTTCTTTTTGTAGCTGTCTTTTTCTCCTTTAAAATTGGCTGCAAAGCCATTGCCTTAAAAACAGACAAGCTCAAAAAAGATAAACAAATGAGGCAGAACGTGACATTCTTTGTACCTGGGTAAATTTTAAGCAGTTTGTTGGGATTAAAGCACAAATCCAACATTACAGTCTGGAATCAAAGGTGACAAACTTCCAGAATTGGTGACAAACTTCCAGAATTGGTGACAAATATTACCTTTCCTCTGTCCATACAAAGGGATTGTGGGAGGGGGAGGGGGGGCTCAAAGTTGAGGTGTTTTAGCCCATTTCTTATCTAAAAATGAAAGGATGTTTATCATGTTTTGAAGCATAACGATGTTGTGAGCAGTGCTTTTCCTTGCATGAACTTTCTTGTCCAAAGAGTGCTGCTTCCTTTCATAAGAAACAAGACAAGACTGGAGAAGTGATTGCTTCCTTTATTCCAGCACCGTAACCTTTTTATCTCCCATGGGTGAAGGGCTAGCTAACAGTCCACATGCTGGAAAGCAGAATTTGCAGAGGGGAACAAAACCAGCTACATTATCCCACAAAAAAAGGGAAACAAGGGACACCAAAGGTTGTGAGTCACCAGGGTCAGGAAAAAACACAGCGAGGCTTGGAAGGAAGGGTTGCTGAATCTGCCTTTGATGTTTTAATTATGATTTTCTCTGTAGTGTTGCAATCACCCACCAAAGATTTCAGACAGTTCCACTGTTTGATTTCTTTCCTCCGGTTGTCTCATTTTTGTCATGATATATGCCAAAGAAAATCCAGGCGTACAAATTTATTGCATAAAGGAGATGATCTAATAATAAACCCAAGGACTGGAGCCTCCTGTGTCACAGCTCAGGTCTGTTTGTCTTCATAGTTGCATCTTAGGAAAAACCTGCTCCCTGTCACAGGGTCATATGGACGCATATGAATTCTTCAGCACTGGCACATGCTTTTTGCTTAGGGGTTCAGTTGTGCCTTCTCTTCATGTGCTGTGGGGTTTTTTAGAGGTTTGCTGCCTTTTCCCATGGAAAGTTGCTGCCTTCCTACCTATTCTCCTATACTTAATGAACCACTCAAGTGCCATGAGCAAACCATCGCGACTATTGTTTCACTTTCTGTGAGCAGAAGAAAGGAATGGAACTACTCAGATGAGGCCGAATTCTGAGATCTTATCCTAATTTTGCTCAAGCAAGCTCCCAGAGATCTGTGAAGGTCCACAGGGCTTAGGCCAACAAAAACATTGCCACAGTTCCGACACAGTTGAGGGGAAAACACGTATGGGCTGCAGTGCAGAAACTTGTGCTGTACTCCTTGTTCAGGTGAGAGAGGTGGGGAATGGTTGGTGAGTGGTTTCCTCAGGTAAATGCATGACACAAATTTCCAAAAAGCCAAGAGATCCTCAGTTGCCGCAGGTCCTGCATGTGCACAGAAACATAGATGTGCATCTAAATAGCTCAGCAAGGAAAAAATTCCAACAGTGGAATGAGTCTTATTTTCCCCATGTGATCTCCCCACATCCTGGAAGTACTTGTAGAGAAGCTCTAGGGGTGTCTAAATCCCATGGCTCTACGTCACTGCAACATCAGCACCAATTTTGCTCAGAACTTAAACCACAGTAACATCATCTAGGGGGTTGTAAACCACGAGGATGCTGTCCTCTAGAGGAATCTGTGGTCTGTTTCCAACACAAAAAGCAATATATGCCTGCAGATACTCTTTTGTGTTTCACTCTTCTTTTATTTGTCAATGCTTTCGCTGTCAGTTCCACAGAAGGGCAGTATCCAAATGATGGGATGAAGCCACTAGATAAGGATTGTTTTTGAGGTGGTATAAAAAATAATAAGAAATCATAGAAAAGATCTGAATGGGGATCTCAGTGTGGACCCTTCACAGTTTATTCTGTCACAAGCCTTTCAAGACTCAAAATGGTGTTGAATACACAATGTTTCTTGCTGTGATGGTTCCTACCCTGGTACCCGTGAAGTATTTCTTCTTGGCAGTCTTTGAGACCTGGCTCCTAGAAAATCTGTGCAAAGATTCATCAGAAAGGGAATGAAGCTAAGAGCAAAGCATGTGCATGTCCTCATCTCAGAGTAAGAAAAGTTTAGATGAAGGTTACTTGCTGCAAGAAAGCAACTTTATGAGGAAAAAGTGGGCAAAAACAAAAGATGCCTTTTATTCTTAGGAAATAGCTTGGATTTGAATAACAACATTGCTGGAGAGTTCAAGCAAATAAAGATTTTTCCTTTCCACGAGAAGTTTAATACAGCACTGTTGGTTGACGGTTACAGTTCTCTGCTACATGGCGACACTTTCATTATTTTTGTTAGTAAAAAGCTGCTTGTCTAAGATTGGCTGTGCTTTATTGGCAAAGAAAATGATGCAGTGCATGTAGGCATGTTGTTAACAATAGGCGCTATGTCTTACAGTGAACATTTGACACTTGATTGCATAATGAAATGCCAGCTGCATGCTCCTAGCAAGGTGGGGAACCTTAAGTTACTATCTGCTGTTCAGAGGATGAGTAGTGAATACACCGTGTAGGTTTCCATCTACACCAGCTTGTTTGCTATATATTGGCACTGCTTTTGACACAAGAAGGTGTGGCCTCAAGTTGTGCCAGGGGAGGTTCAGGTTGGACATTAGGAAGAAATTCTCTTAGTGTGGTGAGGCACTGGCACAGGCTGCCCAGGGAGGTGGTGGAGTCACTGTCCCTGGAGATGTAGCTGTTGGTACCACAAAGTACCTTTTCAATGTCACCCTTTAAAGAACAGTAATAACACTTTTACAAACCTCTTTGACCCTGTTTGGCTGCAATTCTGATTCCTGCTGTTGCTTCTGCATTTCAGCTCGTCACGAAGTCATCACCAAAGAGATCCTCGAGTTGGATACATGGGAGAACCAGTGGAATGTGGTGGCCATCAATGTCCTCATGCATGACAGCTATGATGTTTGCCTTGTTGCTAGGCTGAACCCACGAGATCTTATTCCTCCTCCTCCTGATTTAGTGGACCAATAGATGTTCAGTGGCTCTTCGCTTCCAGATTCTGCAGAAAGAAGAACTTGGAGAGACAAATGCTGTATTGGCTCTGGATGGAGCCAATGGCTCCATTCTCTCCACTGGCTAGGTGCCATGGAGAGAAGCCTGCACCACAAGCTTAAGGACAGAATTGCCTTCAAAATGTGCTTCTCAGATGATGCTTAATTTGCTAGCACTGGTACTCTGGATTTCTGTGATTGAAAGCTGAATTTGCCAGCCTTGTCTTTTGGTCTGCCACTTGGCTGTGTAAGCTGCAGTCTAGTGGTACAGCCTAGGTGTGCATCTGGGGCCTATGCCTTAGGCATAGAGGCAGCCTGAGGCTCACCTTGCAGTAGAGCACCACGTTTGAAGGAAAGCTCCAGCCAGGAGAAACCCTCCTTTACTGGTCAACCCACTGAGTTCTTCTAGTCTACCGAGGGAGCTAAGAAATATCTGAAGTCAGCTGGTGCAAACCAGTCTGGCTGTACCAAAGCGACAGACTAATTGGCTGTTGCAGGAGCAGAGGGAAGATGGAGAAGAGCATTTGTTTGTTTAAACAAAAGGAAAGCATTAGCCAAGGTTCATTAGCCAAGTACACTAGCTACTGCAAACATTATCTAACCCACTGTCAGGGCATCCCTTCTTTGGCAGCAGAGCTGAGGCTGTGCTGGTAGAAATCTGCTCTTCTGGCAACAAGTCACAAATTAGTCTTCCTTTGGTAATCCTGCACCAAAGATGAGAAGAAGCTTAAATTTTCACGTAGATCCTACCTGTCATGAGGCAGAAACTTGTGTGGTCAGATGGAGAAGGGGAGGTAAAGTAAAATAAAATAAATGAGAAATAGTGTTAGCTGTATATCAGCTCTGCATCTCAGAGAAAGGATAAAAACACCAGGCATTTAGAGTTTATGTAAAGTAGCTGGTTTTATATAAGTAGCTTTAATGAAATAACATAGGGCAAATTCTGTACCAATGGAATTGGCTATAATTACTGTGAAGAGGAATAATTCAAACAGTGTTTCTTAAAGCAGTTCTAGCCTTTCTAGGGCTTGAATGCAGTGGGTTAGAAAGACGGTGAATTGTTACCAGTAGAGCTGTCTTAACTGAGCTACCAATAACTATTCATCATCCCCTGGTGCCTACATCACAGAATGCATGTGAGTGATTGCCTGGGCAGTGTGGACAGGAGAATTGGAAACTTCAGTTGTGTTCTTGGGCTGAAACTGCAAATGACAGACAGTGAATGTCAGAGGCAAACATTGTAAGAGTAAGCTGTAACATAGCAGAATAACTCACAGTCAGCAAGAAGTTGTTTTTTATGGTTACAAAAGCAGTAACAAAACTGGAAGGAAATAATTGGCAAAGAAATGAGGGAATCCATCAGGTAGGTCATCTGTAGTCACTTGCAGGATTTGCACTTCAGAGCACCTCCATTTTCTTTTACAATCACGTATTAGGCTACAAAAATGATAGCGTTTTTTTTTACTTGCAATGTTTATTGCAGATGGAGATGGAGAGGATGACCCAAAAGCCCTTCCCCAGTCCTGACTTTTCTGATTCATGATCTATTCTTTAAAATATCCGATGAGAATATTAATCTGTCATATGAAAACAATTAGCAGGAAGGTCACTGAAGTTTACCTGATAACTGTTATCACGTGCTGAGGACTGCTCAGACAGTAAGGGAGTTGGTGGGAGGAACTGAGGAAAACATGCAGAAGAGGAGTGAACTATGAGCCAAAAAACTGATCTCTTCTCTCCCTTTGTTTCCTGGGCAGAATGAATGTCACAGCCTAAATGCAGACACTTGTGTTTGGAGCAGTTCCATGTCAGCCAGTCATTTTGTTTTCTTTGTGGATGTGTGGGTTGTTATCTGTCCAGAGGAGAGTTGTAACAAATGAGTCTCAGCCACTCTGGTCACAAAACACTATTATAGATATAAGACTGAAGAAGTGAAAAAATATCTATTTAAATATGTTTTTAAACAAAAGCAATAGATTGTTTTCCAACTAATCATGCAATATTGGAAACTTTTAAAACTTATTCCTGTGAAGTATAGGCAATAATTTCTCTGCAGAGCTCTCAAGCCAGCAGGGAGCAATGCTTGAAGAGCAGCTCTCAGCCAGACTGCGGAGTGTTTCCTTGTGAGTACTCCAAATTCTCCAGCAGTACCTACTGATATTCTGTCACCTTTTTGGTTTTCTTCATGCACCACTGAAAAGCCACTTGCCCTTGTGTGCATGGAGCATTGCTTTTCTTCTGCCTGCCTGGCCTGGCTGTTTACAGGACTCCACCACAGACCACCACTGTATATCTAGCAGGGAGTTGTTTTCTTCTTGTTTGAATATCTAGAACAGAAGAACAGTCAGACCAATTTAGATTCCAACTTCTTAACGTTGTGTGGACCCCACTTAGTTCATTGTTCGCCCCTGGGGCGACTACAATTTCTAAGCTAATAGTTGGAAAGGAAAGCTTGAGGGAAGGAAGGAAGAAGCAGAAAGCATGTTTATTGAGACGTACCAACGTGAGCCAAAATCCTTCCAAGAGTACGTGAATGTTGCGTGTCTGATACATTCATGGATAATCTCACATTCCTCGGAAAGCCGTTAAGAGCCTTAATTTCTTCTATTACGAATCCTAATGTAAGAATATTACAGAATATGCACTCTCCAAGCTTGTGTGCTTCACTGAAATAATAGTTTACTTCAGACACTTTCTGGCTGAGCAGCAGTTAGTTCAGCCTTTAATCAAGGCTGCCTTGACATCATCCATAATTCTAAAATGTGAACAAAGCAGTGCTGGCAAGCCATGTGCTGTGTGAATGAATGGGGGGATTATTAAGCAAAGACACGCGCTTCAGTTTCACTTGAAACACTGAAGTACATCACTAGTTGCCAACTATGAATAAAAAAATGTTGGAGAGGTTACTGGTCACGTGGTGCATTAGGAGTGAAGAAAAAAATGAAATGCTATGAAAAGCTAATTGAGGCTCTCCATTTTTATCCCTGTTAGTGTTTTATTTTGAAATTCTCTGTGCACAGCTGATTTCATAAGGATTCCTGTGGGTCTCTAATCTCTGTTTGCATCCATGAGGTCACAGGAGCTGCCTCCACGTGAACCCTCAAGCATCTGACTGCATTCTCACATGCCACTACCGTGATGGCTTGTGGCTCAGTCGCTGCCCGTGCAAGGCAAACACACGCACAATTTCCTTGTGTGCAACACTGAAATGTATGGAGAAGGTTCTGGATTGTGTTCCAGCTGTATTTTGCCATTCAGGATGTCTCAGCTTGTCAGCAGAAAATTGCCTCAATGCATACAGAGCTGTTGGATACAGCGCTCCCAGGTATGTTCCAGGCAAAACACTGAGGGAGATTAAAACTGAGCCCCCAGCAACAAAACTTAGAGCTGCTCCCTGAATGTTATGCACAGAGAAGCCAAGGTGGGTGCAATGATGCTCCCACTGCTTCCCAGGGAGAATTCAAGATGTAAAAGGATTCTGCCCTGGATCTTAATCTTACATTTTTCCTCTACTCAAAGTGTGTATTGAGATTCCTGATCACCTGAAAAGCAATGAAAGCAAATGCTACAATAATATATATGTATGTATATAAAATTGTAAAGTATATTTATGCAGGTCTGCATTGTTTTTCTGCTGATCTGGAAGTCGATGACATTATTTTAACGTGGATTTACCAAGAGATTACTAGCTTAGCTGTAGCAATGAGGTCTCTTTCATAGGCTGCTCTCCTAATGGATTATGGAGCTCCTCTGAAAATTTGTTTCATGAATCATAATGCTTTGAATCCCCAGGTCAGAATTTCAGCTGCTCTTTGTGCATTTCTGTGGCTCTCCCTACAGCTTTTCAAGTGGACTGTAGCTGTGGCTTCAAAGAAAAGCTATTTCACCCCCAGTTGTGCTCAGCTGGAACTAGTACGTTTGCAATTTACAATCATTTGACATATTGAGGTTGAAAGCAAAGGAAATATTGGAAAATGGAGAAAATATACATTGAGCCTATACAGAAGTACACTTCCTTCTTTTCCATGTGCTGACTGCCCTGCCTGGGTGTCTGATGGAAAGATTTAATAACGACCCCTGACTGCAGCCATGGCAAAGGCCACGCTGGGTTATGTGTTTGTGCTGCTGGAGCAGAGAGTCGGCACTGTGCTGAGCTGTGCTGCCTTGCCAGAAGAAATTACCTTCAAACAAAAATGTGTTTAAGTGTTCCAGGATGTATACTTGTATGCGTTTTCTATACATATGTATAACATTATTTTTGGAAGTTCTTTACTGACAGCAGCAGAATCCCTTTTTAACACTTACCTGGCAACCTGTCTTCTGCATAGCTCATCAAAATACTTAAAATAAAGTTCTGTTCTTTAAATATATGGAACTATTCCCAGCCTCAAATCAAAAAAAGAAGCTTAAATTCCTTGCTGAGCTAAGGAACGGTTGGGGAAATCTTTTAGTCCTGGCCAATGTCTTCTTCCTTCCCCAAATCTTTTGCTGGCTGTAGTCCATTCAGAATCCTCCTGAACGTTTTGTGCAGGTCTGTTCTGTTTCCCTTTACTTTCCCTGCTCCTGCCTCAGCCCATCCACTCCTTCTTTTCCCCTTTGCCTCCCCAGAAGATGGGAACAACCACTTGGGGCATTTGCCAGGATCCTCAGGGGCCCATTACTCCAGGAACAAACCGACTCTGAAGGATGGAAGACGACCATACCAGGCCTCCAACCCAAGCTGTGTGGCTCAGACTCATTGTGAACACTATCTATCGTCTTTGCAACATCTCTGCTTTCTGGCTCAGACCCAGCTGGGCAGGCAGGTGACCCCTGCTCTGTTTGCTGCTGTCTTGCAGCATGATGCTGCTTAGTTTGACGTGAAATGCCTTGCATGCTGGGTGTGCCATAGCTGTAATGATTGCAGGCACAAGCCATCATCATTATCTCTGACTCTTGAACACTAGTTGCTAGAAAAACTGTCTGAAGCACAGGGGGAGGTATCTTCATTATTGCATTATAGCTCATGTCTTCAAGCCTGATTTTCTCCCACAGTTTCGCTGAAGAACCCGAGGTCTAATGTATCAGGTTAACTATTGGTATTTTTTCTCCGCTTTGTCCTTTTCTAGTCATTCTTTACAAGAATGTGAGTGACGTCACCAGCTTTTCTATGAAATGCGTTATCTAAACCGGCCTCCTGGGGCTGGGGGTCTTTTCATAATGGAATCCAAGTACAGCCACTAAAATGACAGTCAGCCACACTATTTTATTTTCCCAATCAGCTACCTCATAGTAGAGGAAATGTACTTAATCCATACACAAGGTAATGTGAGAGGAAACCACTTCCCACATACACAAATCCCTGACTCATTCCTTTAGAACGTGGCTGAAACAACTGCAAAATGCCAACATAAAACAGCTCTATACCCATTCAGTGGGCTCTCAGGCTTCCCAGCAGCAGGAGGAGAAGTGAAGGGAGCTGCTGGCTCATAACTAGAGCACAGATCCGAAATCCCAGCCTCTGGGCTTTGCTCCTAGCCTTGGGCATCGTCTAGGTTCATCCATGTGCAGTGTTTACAGAAGTGCACCACTGCTCATCACAGAATAGTTTAGGCTGGAGGGAACCTTAAAGATCACCCAGTTCCAACCCCACGCTGTGGGCTGGCTGCCCCCCGCCAGCTCAGGCTGCCCAGGGCCCCGTCCAGCCTGGCCTTGAGCACCTCCAGGGCACACCCACAGCTCTCTGGACAGCCGTGCCAGTGCCTCACTGCCCTCTGAGTTAAAATTTTCTTCCTAACATCAAAACTAAATCCCTCCTCTTAGTTTAAAGCTATTCCCCATCCCCTCATCCCCCTTGTCCACTCATTCTGTGGGTCTGCCCTGATTTTAGAGGAGGTGATGGCTATACTGTTATGCTGAGATCTAGGGATCACAAAATATTATACCGTGGTAGAATAATATATTACTGCACCTCTGCCATCTCCCTGGTTTTAGCTGCAGACAGCATTCAGAGCTTTAGCCCTCTTGGGAAAGGAGAGACCATGTGTCTGCAGCTCACTATGATATTTCATTCACCCCTTCCCAGGAAAGCAGCGAGGGATACAAAGCAGTGTAATCTCAGAAAATTGAGAGGTCGCTAATTGAGGCTGAATTTAAACAGCAGTAATTAAAGAAGGAGTGTATGTTTCTCAAAGCAGACTTGATTTAATAAATTATGCTGTTTAGATAGACACAACCACTCTCAAACAAATAGAAGGTGGTTTGCAGAAGTGTAGCAGATTTACTGGGTAACTGAGACCTGGATTACCTGAATTGATAGGAAAGCAGCTGCTCTGAGTCCCTGGGGCTTTTCATAACCAATCTGTAATGCATTTAACTGGCCGCTAAAAGGCACTGTTCCATCCAAGAAATTGCTTACAGAATATGCATAAGTGGGCTTTAGGATATTGCTAAAGTGTAAACAATGTGGCATCTACTTGCTGACTTGCTGAATTCATACTGGGGGTTATGTTGCCTTCCCCACAGCGTGCATGAGTAAATAATCTTAGCTGAACTGACAACTGACAGGCAATTTATAATACATGACACCTGAGAGTCCAAAAATCTTCCAGGTTAAGAAGTTTTGCAGGGTAGAGAACATTGGTAACTAAGGCAGGGAGATGCACTGGCATTTCCCTGCAGTTAAAAAGCCGCAGCAAAACAGCATAATAAGTAAATGCAGCTAGTTTGCAGGACAGAAAGCTGCCCAAGTGTTCTGTTTTCTTTTAGGCTGGAAACCTGCATACTGCAGCTGGTTGGCAGCCTTAAAAAATCGGTTCAGAATGAGTTCCATAAATAAAAATTAAAAAATGGGGCAGATGCTTCTGTCTCACAATATGCAAGTCGTAATACTCAGACCTAAGGTCTACCTAAAAATATCCCTAAGGGCTAAGATTTCATCTTTTTGGTGAGGATGGAAAGGAAACAAAGCATGAGGTGAGATGTGACAGCCTGGTGATGGGGACCTACACCTTTCAGGTCAAGCGCTGTGCAGGCCAAGAGTTACTCCCTGTGGACGGCTGTCTCTGACCGCTGCTCAATGTGTTACTATACAGCAATCCCATAGCTAGTGGACAGAAGGTCAAAATGCTAAAAAATCAACAGAAAAAAAACCCACTGTCATGGCTGGCCTCCCTGCTGGGAGCCTGAATAACAAGGTCATGGACTAAATAGCCTGTGAATTTCATGTTCCCTTCTCCAGATGATTCCCATTAGCAATGTTAAAGATATTGGCCAAATGTATTTTGCATTAGTGTTATCTACACCCCAAACAGGGAGAGAGAGCACAAAGATTTAAGGTAAGTCGAATGGAGGCAGTTGTGAAGGGAGCTCCCAAACCAGCATCATCTCTAAAACCATTTCAGATGGGTCTGCTCCATTCATTCTTCATTTTGCCCTTACTCCTGGTTAATTCCTATTGAAAACAAAAAGAGCAGTTTAAGGTCAGTTCAAATCCTAATGAGAGAAAGCTCATGTTTAATCTAAGCCTCAAATGTTATATCAGATATTTCAGTGCCTATCATTTATCTGTATTTTTCTAAATTCCTACAGAATGACAGGCTAGATGCTCAGAGTGGTATCTCTGTAAGCTCTTTCTGGAGTAAGGTGTTTGACTTCTACTCCTAGTTACAATGACAGTGGCTCATAGGACAGCACCTATCTAACCATGTCCTCAGAACACACACCCTTTGCATTTACTAGAAAGCAAACCAAGCAAAGACTCTTTTTGCTAAGTATTACACTCAGAGGTGGCTATCACCACCAAAATGCATACAAAAATAATGGTATCTGTTGTCTTCTTAAATACCCAAGATTAAAATTGCGATGACGAATGTTGTACTCTCTGATAGGTGCTGGCATGGCCTCTGTCTCCCTTTTCTTCTTTTAAGAAGGGCCATAGCAAAGGGCTGTAGAAGGATCTTGTCCTAGGGAATAATATAAACAGTGCTGTTTGTGGGAGAGGTCTTTCCAGATTGCAGTAGCCTTAAATTCTAGCTTATATTCAGCATATGCGGAGGTTAAAGGATCCTTATCTTTCCTCTTCCTTGCAGCATTCCTCAGTATTGATGTTTTAGGGACAGATCTTCACCTACTGGAATCAACAGCAGAATTCCCATTGATATAACTTGTTTTTTGCCCTCTAGTTGTTTGAAATGTTCACATAAGAATTACTGTGAGCTGTGAGATGTGACTTCAAGCGGAATGGATGTACCTCAGCCAGACCCACTCGCGGTGCAGTCAGAACTCTGAAATGCAGACAAAAGAAGCTAAGTCTGCAGCTCAGCTGCAGAACTTGAGAAAAGCCTTTTGCAGCCAGATCGTTTCATCGTCCGTGTTGCCATGAAGCTACAGAATTGTGTATACTGGCACAGCACAAAGAGGCGCAGAGAAAGAAACAAACGCCCGCTAATGGGAGTGTGGTGTGGCAGCTGATGGTGCCAGCACCGCCACTTGAAAATTCACTTATCAAACCATGCCCGGGTGCACCAGCGTGCACATCAGCCCTGAAGCTCGCCCACTGTAAAGTCTGCTCTTTGGAGTGCTTTAAGGGGAGGAATAGTCAAAGATTGTACAATCAAAGATTGATAATTGCTGCAGAGCCTTGTCATGACTCAGACATTAATAGCTTGCTGCCTGATGCCTCGTGCTCTCATACAAAGAGGCCAAACAGCACATGAACAAAACCATGGGATAAGAGGTTCACCCTTTTTCAAGTATTTGTAGATGATAAAACCTTCCGAAAGGTTTTTGTTCAAGTATGTTTCAGAAAGGATTAAGACTCCACCCCTGCTCAGCACTGCAGCATGGAGCAGTCATCTGATACACAAAATCATAGTGATCTTGCCAGGAAATTTTCTATACTAATGCTGCTGTCCTGGGCAGCTTAATCCTTAATCTGATTTATTTCTTCCTTATTTCAGGTAAGTCAGTGTAACAGCAATGTTTGGTAAAACCTGCAAAGCCAGCAGGCATGTCCCTGACACGGCGCGTTAGCTCTGTGCTCTTTGCAGTTGGCCACGGTCCTGCTCACTTGTGTTTAAGAAGGAATTGAATATGCTTGTACTACTGTGATACTGCAAGATCAGCTCGTAGTTACCTCTTTATTTTCTCAGCTGAGCTAGATAGAGCTTGATAAAGACTTACACATGTTATTTTTATAAGGAAAGTAAATCCTTATAAGCACAAATGTGAAGGGAAGCTGCAGCTAGCTTTTTTGGAACCATCTGTGCACTGTGTATTTAAATCATATTTCTGTTGTCATTGGATTTAGTGGATGCGTTTTATGAAGTGCATTAGGAGACCTGCGGGGATGGGATCCACTCAGAGGATGTGATCCAGCAGGATTCCGGGCCCGTGATTGTAATAGGAGCAGGATCAAACCCATGCTGGCATCCTGCTAGCACTTATAAAAGCCTTGTCTGGGATCAAGGAGAACAGTAATCAAAAGGCAATTAGAGAAAGCGATATGTAGCGAGTGACTGATATTGTTTGGATTCAAACTGCAGTTTTTAAAAGGAAAGATGATACCAAGAAAACACTTTTTGTACATCCAATTGAGAAGCTGAAATTATCCAGTTGCTGAATTTCACTGTTGTTCCACTGAGAAATATGAGTGGCTCAGGTCTTGAGAAAGAACCAGCTCCTGGGAATGGCATTGAACCCACTGCTCAACCTCCCACAACAATCACCTGCCCTGTGTAAATTATAGTGGGCTCTTGAGGTGCATTTTTAACAAATCCTACAACAAATGTGATGGAAATCAAAAAGTTGAGACAAAATTGAACTCAAAGACCATTGGAAATAATGCTGCCTGGGGACTGCTCACAGTCAGAGTGTAGAAGTTCTGGTCGCTGCGTTAATGACAATGAATACTTTTGTGGTACCAAGAAAGGTCAGTAGGGCAAGGGGAAATGGTTTCAAACTAAAAGAGGAGAGATTTAGATTGAATATGAGGAAGAAGTTTTTTACAACAAGGGCTGAGTGAAGCACTGGGTCAGGTTGCACAGAGAGGTGGTGGTGCCCCATCTCTGTAGACAGCCAAGGTCAGGCTGGATGGGCTCTGAGCACCTGATGGAGCTGTGGGTGTCCCTGTTCATTGCAGGGGGGTTGGACCCTTTAAGGGCTCCTTCCAATGCAAAAGATTCTATAATTCTATGAAAGAAAGCTGTTAGAAAAACCTACAGAGACATCTAGCTCTACTACCTAACATCTGCAGTTGCTTGCCAAACAGTGGTATATTATGGAGATAAGCAAGCACAATAAAAGTGTTACGATATCTTTTAAAAATGGAAGAACTGGAAATAGAACGCTGTTTTTAATTGCAAAGTGTTCCTCATGCAAATGTTCTGGGGAGATGTTTCATAACAGAGATTGAGCAAAATACAATAAAAATCAAGTCAAAGCTTATTCATTGTATACCAAATCAAACAGCTCAGGCTTCAGCTTTGGTCTGAAAGCCAGGAAGAGAATTTACTTGATAAATTTCTGCTGCTATGCAGAATTCCAAAATTGAAAACAAAACAAAACAAAACAAAACAATAGCTGAAAAGGTTATTTACAAAGAGTTTGGATTTAAAAGCTGATGTTGCCAAGAAAGCAAAGTGAAAGATTCAAAGTATTATTCAACAAGAAGTAAATATCTGTAAAATAAGGAGAATTCAGTCCTACTTCAGAATCAAAACCATAATTTCACATGTACATGTATTTTTGACTGCTGTCAGGACATTTGAGCTGGAGTAAAGGGATCCAGTATCATATAAAACTTAACCTGAAAACCAGACAGACTCCTTTTACAAGTACTTCTCCAGTCCTAAATATAGGTTCAATGTGTTTTTAGCACAGAAGGAATTTTTGCTATTGCTTCACAAAATTCTAGACCAAATTAATGCTCTGTGACAACAGCCATATCTGTAAAGGTGTAACCGCAGAAGATTGCTAGTGATGATTTCTGAGCGTGGCCAGTTTCTACACGGTGCCAGATACAGTCAAGCTGGCAGTGATTTTTATGTAAATGAGTCAATTATCGGAAATATATGGATCTTGTTACTCGGCTATAGGCAGTGAGGGGAATCTGAAGTCAATATTTCCAGCACAGGCACTTCTTTTCTTAATGCTCCAAACATTTTTCTTTATCTTTTACCTCTTTAGATGTCAACAGTTTGATGGTTTAAAAACAGATCATATAAATGAAAGCTAGTTCTTAATCCCTACAACTATGAACATGCTTGGGGTAATTAGCTCTATTATCTTTTTTACAGAATCCAGTTACAGCAGCCACAGTAAAACAAGTAGAAGGTGAAAAATAAGCTTTCTCTGAGGTCTGTTTTTCTTTTTCAAGTTACAGTATTATAAAGTATTCTAGATACCTGATGAAGTATTGCCATGAACGCAGGGAGCAGTGATATTCTAGGAGCGCTTGGGTGAGCAAGTTGGAGAAATAGGGATGTGAGTCATAATAGGAGTTCAGGATTCAAGACATTTCATGCAAAGCAACACAAAGACATGCAGTTAACCTCTCATGTCCTGGTAATGATGTTAGAAATTCTTTTTTGCCCTGCAATATTGGGGTTATGTCTGACAGGGAAGCTAAGTTTACTTCTTTTGATGTGTCTAGGGCAATTCTATTTAAACAGTGGTTTTGGTATCTGAGTTTAGATATCTAAATTGGATTTTTTTTTTTGCAAATAACCACAATTCTGCAAACTTCAGGATGGGATCTGATATTGCATTTCTTAACCTTCAGTATTTAGGAAAGAATCTGAATTGCATCCTTTATAGAAACTGCAGTTTTTTGTCTTTTAGAATGCATGTCCTCAACTACAAGTCAGCTGGGCCAGAAGGAATTTACATTTTTATAGTCCTTTTATTAAAGAAGCAGAAGATTTTATTGAATAGAAAAAAAAACATACATTCACTAATTTCTTTGTTTCTATCAGGCAGAAAGACCTCTTCACTCAGCATCTTCAATTGCCCTATAATAAAGTACAAGTTGAAATTTATGTAAGAAAATATTACTCCATGATACTTAACTGGAAATGTGGTTCTCAACACCTCATCAAAGAAGAGGTTTCTAATGGCACAGCTGGATTATAAAGAGAAACATATCACAGTGATCTCCTCAAGCATCACAGACCCAAGTTCTCTGTGCAGCACTAGGAGCTACCATTAGGAAGCTCCTGGCAGGACTGCCACTTTTATGTAACACTCAGCATGTGGAGTTCTGGTCCTAAATGGTCCCTCTGATGCCACATAACTAATAATAATGATAATAAAACTTGCCTATAGAGTTTTCCATACTTCATGCACACTGAGGAGGCATCATAAGTAAAGCAGTTCTTCCACCTTGTGGTTAAATAGACTACTACTGGAGGAGTGTGTGCATCAAATACTAGAGCCTGCATATGAATATGGCTGGAAATAGACCCGTACACAAAGCTCTTTTGGTACCATGGATCCCTCTTGCAGCCCAGTGCTACATCTATTAACTAGCCTCATTTTGTAAGTTGAATGTCCCTGTATATGTGTATGTACGCACACAAATGTGTAGGAACAAATAGAATTGATTTCTCTCCAGAGATCCCATGATGTGGTGTAACAACAACTAAAGAGTTACTTTTAGCTTCCTTGGTAAAAAAAAAAAAAAAAAGGCCTTTATTCAATGCAACGTGAAAGCTTTGTCACACAGATAACAAGTACCAATGTGGAAACAGAGAGTGAGCATGTCACAGATGAGAAGAACTTGACCTCTTCAAATAGTTTGGCCAGTTTCTGTAAGCAGTGCAGCTAGAACTAAACTGAACTGTTTGGACACACTGAGAAATTCATCTATTCTCCTTTTTCCATTTCTACTCTCCCCTCCTATTTTCTACATTTTACCTCTTGCTGGTGAAGCAATCATACAGCCTTTGTTGTTTGCATCAGGGTACAATTCAGCACAATTGGGTCCAGCATTTGTAGTCAGTAACTACAGAGTATAGACATTTCAAAAGCAGTAATTAAATGTCAATTTTGTACTAATGTAATAGAGGTATATTGAGATATATAATTTTGCAGCAAATGCTGAAGATTTGCACAGTGTGAAACAGTGGAACACACTGGCTAACAAAATTCAAAGCCAGTAAGTGAATATTAATGATTTTAATGGCCCTAAATTACACTATTTCCAAATCAGGATTACTTTGGTTACAAGAGAGGAAATGATTTGGTTCAAAGAAGATCAAGGAATGAAAAGAACTTAATATCTACATCTGCTTCTCAGATACTGCTTTTTTCTGAAAAGCTGTTTACTAATTATATGACAGCCTCATCATCATCATTCCAGTTGTACCTGCCGGTGCTATACTAAACTAAGTCCTCTTGTAGTACTAGGTACTTCTCCAAAACTGTAAAAATCAACCCTAGTGTTGCAAATGCCACTTTTGTCACTCAAAGTGTGATTGGCTCCCAAAATAGATCAAGATAAACTGTTGAAGTCAGGGAGTCATAGTAAGCTGAAACTTGACCCTATGTCTCACACAGTGTCACCAAAATAATTCCCCAACAACTGTACCTTCAGTTTCTTTTGCTCTTCTGTTCTGCAGAGTGACAGCTGATTATACAAAGCAGCCAACCCTGAATTCACTATATATGTGGTTTTTTTTACTACAGTTGGCAAAAAAAAGAGGCTTTTCACTGTAGATTTCTAAGGAAGCTAGTTTTCATAAACCATTTATTTTCCAGAATTGAACTTCTGTGGCAAATTCAGCAGTAGGACTGTATTTTCCTGTCCCCAAATGTGAAGTTTTTCAGATTCAGAATGGACAAAAGAGAGAGGTAAGCAAAAGCTACTGAGTTTTCAGCTCCCATATCTAAGTAGAAAATTCTATATGAAATTATAGGGTTTGTTTTCTTCTAGTATCAAACCAAATTACATTATTGTCTTAAATTATTTTAAAAAACAACAGGAAATCCATACACCTAACAGATGGACCATGTAAAGAATAACAGCCCTTTATTTAACCTATCTGTATGTCATGGATGAAAAAAAAACCACCATAGCATAAAGAACAAGTGTGACTTTATATCCTGAGAAGCCATTTTTTAAGGATAGACTTATCACTGTGGAGGAGAAATAGACTGAGGCCCTAGAGACTGACACTATCTATTTGTCAAAAGAGCAATTACAATAGAAACAGTAGATTGACAAGCTTCCCCTCAGACTCTTTCAAAAATGCCCAAGCTTGAATCAGAGATAACATCTTTGAGAAGACACCTTACACAGATGTGTAAGATAAGTGGAGTCAACGTTTCTCCAGAGGTGCTCATCAGCATCTCCACTGAGCATGGAGTCTAGACAGTGACCTACTCACCTGACTTCTAAGTGGCTAGAAGCAGAGAGCTGTTTAGATAAGAATAAAGCCATGTTATCCTTTCTAACTTAACCATGATCTGGCCTAGTGATGTTATCAGGACCTCTCACAGCAGTTTCCCATGTTTTAATAAATTCCGCAAAATTGTGGCATTTCATTGCTTGCTTCTATCTTTGATTCCCATTGTTGCTTCCTTGCTCAGACTTCCACAAAATTACTGCTAATTCTCCTTTCTCTTCCACCAGTTGCCTTTGGTGAATATTATTAATTTGTTTGTTAGTAAGCCAAAAAGATCTCATGAAGTAAACTCTACCTGACAGTGTGTAATTTGACAAATAGTTGCTTTCTCAATAATTGGAAATGAGTGGGTAAAAACCATCCTAAATAAATTGGTAGTTTTTAAGCAAGCTCCACTGGACAAGGGCTGACTACAGCATTCTCAGTGCCATCAGTGGATGTCTTTGATAACTCTTGGAAGAGATGCATGGTTTCAGAAGCCTTGAGGCAGGCAAATATAACATCCATCGCGATAAATAAATTAATAGGAGAATTAAAAAAAAAAACAACAAAGAAACAGGAAATGGAAATTAGATCTGCTAATTTTGAAGTTAATCTGAGGAAAGAGGAGATCGACTAATCAAACTATACCTAAGTGCCTAGAAAAGAACAAGGAGATTTGTGGAAGTCGCAGTGAATTTCACAGCCTATACACTGACTAATTGCTTTGTATCAGCACCTCTATTTGCTTTCCTCTAACTTCTGTTTGCCTTTAGCTTTCAGAGTAGCGATACGTCCCTCTCTAAATGCCTAGAAAACAGAACGTTATGTTACTCTTAGAAAAAGCTTAAGCAAGAAGTCAATGGGAATACTTTCCATTTGTTGGCATGCAGTGATGCTACACATCAGCACTTTTTGGCACAAGACACAGTGCTGCACCTTTTACCATGGCTTTATATTTTATGAGAGGCTCAGATCTCTCCAGCTGTGTTAAACCCAGCCTCGGGTTCATGAAAAGGGTTGATGTGGCACTGAGGAACATGGTTAGTGGGCATGCTGGTGACGGGTGGATGGTTGGACTTGATGATTCTAACGCGCCATGATAAGATGGAGGCCAAGGGAACTGACTACAACTCCCAGACTGCCACGCGCTGAGTTGTCTTTACCCACGTCGAGCCAATAAGCATCAGTACTTCCCGGCGGGGGCGACGCGCTCTGGTAGCGGTGCATGCTGGGAGTTGTAGGCGATTTGCCGGCGCGGCGGCAGAGGACAGCGCCTGCGCAGTGCGGGCCGCGGCGCGTGGCAGGAAGCGGAAGCGGAAGGGCAGGGGCCGGCCCGGCTGAGTCCTGACGTGTCCCTCCCGGGCAGCCGCCGCCGCGCTCCGCGCTCCCGTCCCCGGCCGCCATGGGGAGTGAGTACTGGGGCGTCTCGGTCGGGGTTGACCTCTGTGTGGGTGTAGGGGCGGGCGGGGAGCGCTGCTGACGGGGTGCCGCTCTGCCCGAAGCCGCTGGGCCCGTGGCACTCGGGGCTGTGGGCTCGCTGTGCGGCCAGGCCTCGCAGGGCGGGCATGCTCCTTCCTTAGGTCTGGAGGCTCCCTCTGCCTTTCTTTTTCTTGGGTGAAATACCGTTTCCCGGGCATCTCAACTTCCTCTTGGAAGGAAGGAAGAGCCTTTTGAAAAGCATCTTAGGTGATCTAGCTGTGAGCCTCTCCCACGCCTTGGTTAAGGCTTGAAAGCACAGCTTTTTGGGCAGTTAATGATTTGAAATGAAGCAGTTTTTCATGGGCTAGTCTTAAAGCGTTATGGAATTGCTGCTTCCTGTATGGAAGTGGGCAGCCACCAGGAGTTTCAGTTCTGTATTGTTTCAGTCTTTCAAATTCATCCTCAAATGCACGTGCAGTCTTAGCCTGGTCTTGGGAAGTTCAGCATTAATACTGTTCAAAATCAGATCTGTGTGATTGCAGCAAACTTGTGACTTTGCACATCGTGTTCTTTTAGATGTTGTTTTGTTTTTTTCTAAAACTGAGACAGCTTTGACTTTTCTGATGGGGGAACGTGTCCTTGTGATTAGGAGGAGATCATTGCAGGAGCAGTTGTGTGAAGTGACATGAACATTGTCTGTGTTTGTGGACACTGTAGGATCTCTTCAGCTGGATGGCCTGAAAGTAACTCCTGATTTTAAACTGTCTTGGGCGTTGTATTTCTTAAATATTGATACTTGAGAGGCTGATACGAGATTAAATTGTAAAGGTGTTCACAAATTTGTCAAAACAGCAGCAGGTTTTCTGTGCTGACAACTTACTCATTAAAAGCAGAAAACTCTCAGTTTGTTTTTTCCTTTTTTTGTTCTTCCCCGTTTCTGGTCCATATTGTACTTATCTTTTCTCCATGCCTCTGTATGAGAACTAAAAAAAAAAGGGCAACTTTTTCCTTAAATGCAGCATTCAGTTTTGTTTTGAGCTTTTCCCAGTGTTCTTTCTTTCAATGTGTTTACTTTGTCTTTTAACTAATTTCCTTACAGTAAAATTTCTTGAAGTAATCAAGCCCTTCTGTGTTATTCTGCCTGAAATCCAGAAGCCAGAACGGAAGGTAAGGTGGTGAAATTTCATTCATAAGTTTATATTTGTGTAATATAAAATGCTGGCATTGGAGGGAGAATGACAAAAGACACATTTCTGTGGAAGTGCTAGAACTGCCTTTGGTTTACACATGCTTGCTTATTTGGATTAAAGGTTCAATCAAGATTTGGCTGCATGCAGGGTAGAAGGGATGAAAGAATGAATTATTTTCTTGAGTGTCTTATGTGTTGTCCATTCAGAAGAAAATAAAATGCAGTTTAATACATCAGTGTGGAAGGTTACTGATTGACTAGACCTGGCTATATTGACAGCTTTCTCCTCTTCGATGTGTTGCTTTTGTTTTTTTCTTTAGATTCAGTTTAAGGAAAAGGTACTATGGACAGCTATCACGCTCTTCATCTTCTTAGTATGTTGTCAGGTATGCTTCTTTGCCACATTTTTTAAGAAAGAGCTGAGATGCTGAGTGGATGTTACCAAATCTCTAATTAAAAACTATTTTCTTCTGTTGGTTGGATATTCAGATTCCCTTATTTGGTATAATGTCATCAGACTCAGCAGATCCTTTCTACTGGATGAGAGTGATTCTGGCTTCTAATAGAGGTATGATCAGTCTTCCAAGAGAATTTTTGTAACGTGGAAGAAAACATTTTGAATTTGTTCTTAATTTCTGCTCTATTTTATTGAAATGAATAGTGGAACAAAGAGGAAAAAATAATTTAATCTACTATAAAATTATAAATCGGTATAGGATTGGAAAGGCACGGTTTCATGGACAAAATGGCTTTGTGGCTGGCTGCAATCTATTCTGTGCAGGGGGCATTTTGTGGGGGAAAAAAGGCTGGGGAGAAATGATGACCTGCAGTGCTGCTGGTACGGGCTTCTGTGTACCTTCCAAGCTATCTCAGTCATACTGCAGCTCTGTTCTCCTGTGTTGCATTTTTCTGGATGATGTCTTTGAGTCGGCCTCACCAAAGATAAAGATTCACGATTGTTTTATTAACTTCAGTTTATCATAAAAGCTTTTAATGTAGGTGTAAATGAAGAATCATGAGATGTTTGTGTAAGCACTCAGCTTGGAACACTCATGAAAAAGGTTTGGGTTTTTTGTTTGTAAATAATAAAGTTACTGATGATTGTCAAAGACAAAGTAAATTCCTACCTTGTCTTGTATACAGGAAAGCTGTTCCCAACACCAAAAGTCTTTTTCAGCAAATGTAATTCTTAAGGTACTGAGAAGTACTGCGTTACTTATTAAACCAGCTTTAGCAAGCTTCTGTTATCATTGAAACCTCTTATGTGTATGGATAGTTGGAATTTTGTGTCATCTCCATCGTGATGCAAGGGGTGGGAAGTCAAACTTTGGAAGAAAGTACAGGCGTGCACCACACCATGCACCTCTGAGGGTCACTGTGCTTCCTGTGTGTGGCAGGTACGTTGATGGAGCTGGGCATTTCCCCTATTGTCACTTCTGGGCTCATCATGCAGCTCTTGGCAGGTGCCAAGATCATTGAAGTCGGTGACACCCCGAAGGACAGAGCTCTCTTCAACGGAGCACAGAAATGTAAGTAACAGCTGATGCTAAATGCCAAGGGAGAATGATTTAGAGTATTTAACATTGACAACAGAGAGGTTGTGGACTTCTGTCATGCTATGCATTTCTGCTGTGATACATGTCTCTTTCAGCAGTTTTACTAGCTGTTCTTTGGGTTGTTAGCTGCTCAGCTACAGAGAGGTTTGTAAAGGAAGAGTTATCTGTGCAGCTGGCATTCGTACTGCAATCTCATCAAACAAACTAAGCAGTGCATAGACTGTGGGGACCCAAAGCTTGAATTATGTTGGTTGGTGTTCGCCTAAAAAAGTATCTATTAAGGTGTTAGTTGTAGTAGTTGTTACCTTACAGTTTCAAGCATGATTCTTTTTTTAGCAATATGGGATCATCAACTGTTAGAGAAATTTGAATATTCTCAAGTGTGCGGCACCTAAGCTCCTGCTGATCTGTTTACTGGAAAAAAAAGTCATAGCCAAAGTCATGTCTTAATGTCCTCAGTTTTCAGTATTTAAAGACATCTTCAGTAACCAAAAATGCTTGCTTCTAAATCTTTGTTTCTGAAGCCTATGTGTTTTTGTATTTTCAGTGCTGGATTTCAGAGAACAAACTTAACCTGCTCTTAAATTTAAATGTTCTGTGGCTTAAGTATTTCTTCCCAACATCTACAGAGATTTGATTTTTTTTCCTAATCCTCCAGGTTATAAATCTTCAGAACAAATATGGAATTTGTTTTTTGTATTCTGCAGTGTTCGGAATGATCATCACCATCGGTCAGTCTATTGTCTATGTGATGACTGGAATGTATGGAGACCCATCTGAGATGGGCGCCGGTATCTGCTTGCTTATCACAATTCAGGTAATTTCTGCTCCTCCCTCCTTTTCTGTCCTCCGAAAGGGTCGAGGAAATCAGTGTTTTTGAACTGTCCCCCTGCCCCACGTGCAGAGAAGAGATATCAGTGTGCTTGCTTTCTCATATGTAGTCTTATCTTCTAATATAAGTTACTTTTTAAGAAAAAATAAAAAAGGAATTTCAGTAAGACCGCCTCTTTGTTTTTACTGTAGCTTTTTGTTGCTGGATTGATAGTTCTGCTCTTGGACGAGCTCCTGCAGAAAGGGTATGGTCTGGGTTCTGGCATCTCTCTCTTCATTGCTACCAATATCTGTGAGACTATCGTGTGGAAGGCGTTCAGCCCCACCACGGTGAACACAGGACGAGGTAATATGGCATTTCCTGTTTTCTTTACTTGCATCAGAATTTCATTATTTTATCCTATGAAACACAAACAAAGCAACTTCTCTCCGTAGCCTTCTAAAGTTCCAACTCTTTACATTCTTTTATACGCTAGTACAATGATCTCTTAAAATAAAAACCACCAGTTCTTAATCCTGAACACCAGTGTCTTACGGTGCCTCCATAGAACTTGATAGGGACAACTGCTGCTGTGTTGCAGCTGCTGCCTGGCTTACTGACGAGCACCAGCTGTTCCTTTCTGTTCCTTGTCTTACTCTTTGCTCCAAACCCTAACTCTCCAAACCAGATAGGAGGCAGTCATGTTGTTGATGTATCGTAGAAAACTTAAAAGAGATAATTGCATTTTTTTAAATTCAAACAATAACCGATGGCTGACCATGAATGATACTAGAAATGTTGCCTCCCTCATTTGAAAATAATTAAAGGAAAACTTTTTAAATAACTTTCTGAATACTAGTGTCTCTAGAGATCAGTAAGGTTATCCCATTCGGTCTTTGGGTTGCGGTTAGTTCCTAGTTTCACACAGAGGGATTTCTGAGTGTGCCCTTAATATGAGAAAGATGGAGTCAGTCCTGTTAGGAGTCCTGTACTGCAGAAGGATGCCTAATTGGACAAAGCACTGAAATTTAAAGATAAAGCTATCGTACTTAACTTGATTTTTCTTTTTCTTCCCAAGGCATGGAATTTGAGGGTGCCATCATTGCTCTGTTCCATCTTCTGGCTACTCGTACAGACAAAGTCAGAGCTCTTCGTGAGGCCTTTTACCGTCAGAATCTCCCTAACCTTATGAATCTAATTGCCACCATCTTTGTGTTTGCTATTGTAATTTATTTCCAGGTCAGTTGGAATAAAGAGGGCTGCTAAACTGTTTCTGTGGAAATAGATGTGTAATCTGCTTCCTTTTAAAGGAAGTGATGTGCTTGCAAAAAATGATTGCATATTTATTTTGTGTTGTCAAGGCCTGGCACTTGCAATTCATGAGCTGTGGTATGGGGTTCATGCTCTCAAGATATAATAAGGGACTTTTCTCTTTTGGAAATGTTACAGGGTTTCAGAGTGGATCTTCCTATTAAATCTGCTCGCTACCGTGGCCAGTACAACACCTACCCAATCAAGCTGTTCTATACTTCAAACATTCCCATTATTCTTCAGTCTGCCCTGGTGTCAAACTTGTACGTCATCTCCCAGATGCTTTCTGCACGCTTCAGTGGGAACTTACTGGTTAGCCTGCTGGGCACTTGGTCTGTGAGTATTCCTTGTAATCTTGCATACAGTGCTGTAAGAGTGCCGTTAACAGGTGTACTTAAAGAGATGGTCTGTCTAATCATAAAGGCACATTTCTGTGGCTGGTCACATAGATACACTGAAGCTCCTAGATTAGTAATTTGTTAAATTGATGATGGTGTTTGAGACTAGCTGTAGATGTTGAGTCTTCATTTAACTTTGACAGTTCTTTACTGTCCTAGGGGTTGTTGCTGTTTCTTATTGTATTCCATTTCCACATTAGAAACTGCTTATGATAGTGAAGTTCAATCTTTGTACACTTCTGTAAGAATAAAGAAACACAGTGATGTAAAGGTGGGATATAAACCCGGGCTTAATTTTATGGCTGAGAAACAGCAAGAAAATTGGTGACTAATTGCTTCCTTTTTGTAGGACACCTCAGCTGGAGGCCCTGCTCGTGCTTATCCTGTTGGTGGACTTTGTTATTATCTATCACCTCCGGAGTCCTTTTCTTCAGTGTTAGAAGACCCTGTCCATGCAGTTGTTTATATTGTATTTATGTTGGGTTCCTGTGCTTTCTTCTCTAAGACGTGGATTGAAGTCTCTGGCTCCTCTGCCAAAGATGTAAGTTTAAAATGATAAATGATGGAAGCTTACATGATAAAAACAGAGGGTCTGCTGAATGTCTTCTTAAATTGCTGTTAAGCTGTTGATCTTCATAGTATTTGTATAGGTAGTGGTTTTGGTTTTTGGATTAGAGCTTTAAAAAATGATAACTGGGGAGAGTGAGGGCAAAATGGGGGGCTTTATTCATTTATTTATGCCCTGTTCTCTTTACTGCTCTTTCAAAAGCAATGACAACAGCAAAAGACACACAGTTTATTTCAGTGGTGTTAGGAAACTTCTGACACTGCTGCGTAAAATCTGATGGGTGTGAGGAGAGGCCAGGTAACACCCAGTAAAAGCTGTTAGTGCCAAATCACAACTGCACTGTGTACAAGGCAGTTGCCACTTAAGAACTTGCAGGAAAAGTTTAAGTATCCATGTCTGGCATAAAGAACATCATTTGTTTTGAGAGAAGATTAACAAGAAGTTTTTATTTTTAACTTAAAAGACCTGATAATTGAGAGTATAGTTCAGTGCATTAATGTACCTGTGGCTTGCTTCTTCAATTTCCCTTTGCTCCAAGGTATTTGGTATTCAGTAACTCTATAATTCTGCAACTGGAATTGGAAAACAAGATGGAAAATAGTTGTCATTGTGGTATATTTGTATTGTATGGTTTTGGGTAGGAAATCAAGTTGGACAACCATCTGGAATGGGTTAATCCATTCTTTAACAAACATGTAATGGTTGCATGGTGAGCGTTAACAGCACGAACACTTGTTTTGGGCTCACATCTGGCTCCTTGCTGTCAGACGTGCAGGGAGGTGCTTGCAGCCATTTATAGCTAGATTTTCATTCAGAATGAATGCAGCTACAACTTGTTACACTTCAGTATACTTTCCTGGTACTGAAGAAAAGCTGATGTAAACAAGATGAAAAATAAAAATTGATAAGCCATTGCATAAACATTCACAGTATAGTGGGAAACTGGTAGCTTAATCATCTGAAAGTACATTTAACTGGGGGACAGGCAGCTTTAGAAGTTCACCTACAAGAGTTTTGGTTCCTGTCAGTAGTTAGTAGGCGTTAGCAGGGCTCAATTGTAATCCCATCCTGTTGCAGAAATACAGTTTAAGAATAGTGTTTCAAGAAGGGATCATTTCTCAGTCTTTTCCCTTCTAATGTAGTCCCACAAATAGTTAGCTCAACTGCATGTGGGAAACTGTTGGAATGTACACTTCATAAGATGTTTTTAACAACATCAGCTAAACACTAACCAGGAGAGAGTGGAGAGTTGGTGCTAAAACAGGAACTGAATTACATGTGGGGCAGCCACTGGTTTCCATGTTCTTATTTTCTCAGTAGGACTAGAATTATCCAAAAAGCTTTGCATAATTGATAGTATGGAGAAATGCCTCTGACTGCAGTCTGGATTATCCAAACTTAAAATACTGGCTATTTTTAAGTCAGATGAACAATGTAAAAATAAAACACACAAAAAAATGTAACTCACTGAAACATCTTGCTCTGGTTTCCCCTAGTGCTAGATCCTGTGGACTTAATAGTGCTAACCTGACTTTCTCCTTTTCTTGATTCAATACAGGTTGCCAAACAGTTGAAAGAACAGCAAATGGTAATGCGAGGCCACAGGGAAACTTCAATGGTACATGAACTGAACAGGTGAGCTGCACACTTCACAAGTTGTTTATGCAGAGTATTATGGGAAAACATATTGCAGATTTTGTTTAGACTAACGTCTGCACGCTAGAGCATGGCTGTTCTTTAAGCTTCAGTGTTCTGTGCATGGGCACGGAGCACTGTCTCATTAACAGCTGGACTTGCACAGCCCATAGTTCCCACACAGTGATGATCCCATTACATTTACCATAGTCCTGAGCAAACTCTAATGGTAGCTTTTCTATCCACACCTTGTTTTCCAGGTACATCCCTACAGCTGCTGCGTTTGGTGGCCTCTGTATCGGTGCCCTCTCTGTGTTGGCAGACTTCCTTGGGGCAATTGGGTCCGGAACTGGAATCTTGCTCGCTGTCACCATCATTTATCAGTACTTTGAAATATTTGTAAAGGAACAGAGTGAAGTTGGCAGTATGGGAGCTCTTCTTTTCTAAACCTAGCTTCTCATGGACCCAGGAGAGAAGGGAACAACACTCTCAAAAGTATCCAGTCAGATGCAAAGAAGTAACGTAAACTTGATAATGTCATTCTATAGGAACACGTATTTTAATAATGTTTCCAAAGTGCATTCCCTTACGTTCCAACTTTTCTAGCATACTGTTTGCATTTTATAAATTGCTGGGGAAAAATGTGCAAAATTTTTTTAACTAAAATTGTTTTTTAATTATGTGTAGGGGAATCAGCTTTCTGAATTGGGTTTAGTTCAATGACTCTTGAATTTTTTTTTTTTATGCCCTCTAAAAACCTATACAGGTTTTAATGAATAACTATGGGTAGGGTTGAATGTTCGGGAGGGATTTTTTTTTCCCCATTTAATTTTTTTACAGCTCCATTGCAGTAATAGTGAGAAAAACCTCTCCCCCTAATGCCTCAGTTCCGTAACAACAATTGTAAGCACAAACAGTGTTTAATATGTTCAGTTTTGTGATGTATTTTTGTTCAAATATGGCAGATTTGGGAGGCAGTTGCTGCTTTTCACTCTAAATAGCAACTCTAATTCGGAATGTCTTGTCTTGTAATCACTGAGCTGGACCTTGACAGATCTCAGATATTGACTTGAGGCTCATCAGGTTTCATTAAGAGAATGTGTTCTTTCCCATCACTCTTCTCCATAAGCAGAAAACTCAGGTCAGTAGAGGTTGTGCCAGAGTCTGTGCCTAAGGAATGGCACCTTTTGAAACTTGGTAATATGACGGCTTTGTAAGAACCTTCTAATTGTGTCTCCTTGCCGTTTGCTGTAGTACTTCTAGTTCTGACACTAACTGAAAGAAATGTGTTATGGCAACTCAGATGCAAATCAGCTTGTATCCTCTGCTGAAGCTAGGTTTCATCAGTTTTAAAAATTCTGGTCTTGCAGTCATCAGGATGTTACCTGACTGCATCTACATATCTAGTGAATTTTGATTCGTGCTCATACACATTCTTTTCACACACCTTTGTGTGCACATCTCTTTTTGCTACAATTGTCATATCTAGTTGTAGATACGAGACCCTTGTCAGGTAACTCTTAGTCGTGCAGGAGGCTTTTCCATCATATAACAATGTTGACCTGAATGGTGCACTGAAAAGTACTTTTTCGGAAGGTAATGGGACCCTTTTTTTGCAGCATCATGCCTTCTCAAAATGGAGAGGTTACAGCAAAAGGCTTGAATGGACCAGAATAATCCTTAATTTTCCATTTTTGTTGAGATTGTCAGTACTAATTAGGTGCCTAGGACCAAATGCAAATATCTGTGTACGAGTCTTGTAAATACATCTTTCTGCAGTCAGTGTTGGACAACATGGAAACCAGAACTAGAAGTTGTGATGTTGGAATGTTTCTGTACGCGGTGTCACCATGCCTTCTGTGCATGTAGTGCCAGCAGTGCAGGATCTACTGCTTCTGCTGGGAGTGATGGGACTCTTACATTCCCGAGAAGCTCAGCTGACATCCAGGAGCCCTTGTTAATGCACTGAGCAAAAGTACCAAATGCGTGAGAAATCTGCAAATTCAGAATGAAATACACCTGTCTGTAAAAATGAAGGCCTTGGGGAAAGGATCACCATAGGAAAACGAACAAAAGGATTGGGTTGAAACATCTGGAACGCTCACTGCCAACTGTTCGCTGTTGATTCACACTACTTTCTTTTGTAATTTCCCTGTGTGGTTCTTTATTATAAAGTACTAGCATGCCACAGTGCGATTGTGATGTGAAATCAGGGACAGTTCAAAGTGACTGGAGAGGGAGGGAGTACGGTGTGGTTCTTTTTCTTTGAGGATTTTTTGGTTGGTTTTCCAAAAAGTCCCGTGTGATATTTTTTTTCCTCCCTTTTTATTTTTAATAAAACAGACTCCACTTCTGGGTGTGCAGTTCTGGCTGGGCTGGAGCTGGGCATAGATTTTTTTTTTGACCATATCGTCCGTTTTCACTGGTTGCTGTTTAGACCATCAGCTCCTGGGTGTCTGAGCAGCACTCGTTCTATGCATCTGTATTTTTGTTGTCCAGTGCTGGAGTCTTTGTTATGGAGCAGCTGTGTCCTGGGGGCAGGACCTGCTGATCATACAGTGGATGTTCACAGAACAATGCCTAAACAATCTGCTTTATAATGAAATAAAGTACATCTTTGGAGCTAATGCGTGGCTTCTGCTGCTTTGAATATCATGATCCTAATGACTGTAGAATACTGTTATACCTGCCCAAAATACTGGAAAAAGTGATCCCTCCCAGAACAGCTGTTCAGATTGTCAGTGTAAAACAAAAAGTTGCATTTGTTCCAAGACCTTTCAAGAATGAGCTTGCTAAAATAACAGTGCCTTGGCCATTCCTCTGGGCTTTCCTGTTCCAGAAGTGTTGCGTTTCAAAAGGTGCTGCACAAGTGAATAGTGGGAAAGTGAAGTCATGATGCATTGGTTTAACAAAAACAATTTTGGTAATAGTGTTATAAAAAAAAAATAAGTATGACAGTTATAATAATGATAGGGTACTAATTGCAGCAGTAGAAGTCAAGGGTTGGTGATGTCACGATGTTTTTTAGCCCTCTGAGTGCTTCAACTGAGGTTGGAGCAGGGACAAAAATCGGCCCAACGTTCCTTAAAAGCTCATTTATCCAAATAGCCTTTGCAGGAAACTTGGCCGAGAGTTTGGTCATTTGTAAAGTCATTTCTAAGAAATTTGCATTAATAATAACTGTCGTTGCTGCAGGAGTGTTACGTAGTCACATACATCATCCCAAGTAATGGAAGTTACTGCAGAGAGGAGTCATGCACAGGACAGCTACTTGAAATACCAACACTGCGGCAGTGCTTGAGGTTCTCTTTGGGGTGGTACTATTTCCACCAGAAGTCCTTGCACAGCTCTTCCTTCTGTGTGCAGAGTCCCTGTGAAAGCCTGTAAAGCTTTGGCCACTTCTGTGATGGGTGTTTGATAACTCACTGCTGTCCAGGGAGCTTTAAAAGTCTCCCAGTTTCCATAGCAGTTCACGTATTCCTCAGGCCTTATCTGCGTGTCCATGTGGTTTTGAGACAGAAAAAGATCCCATTGTTTAACAAACTTCAAAACTATTTGGGGGGGGGGGGGTGGTTGCAGCCAAAATGATTTTTTCCACAACTATAATGGTGGTTGTTTTGCGCTGTGCACTGCTCCATTACTGTGCTCCCTTGATTTCCACTGGGATAACCCTGTCCCTACCCATAAACAAAAGGTTGTTTGTGGGATAGATTTTGCAATGAGCTTTCGGTAAAGGAGGAAGCAGAGTGGTGCTAACTGCTTTTCCTAATTGTTCTCCATCACACCGAAGAACACTAAGCCTTAGGTGGCCTTGAGTTTTATTCCAGCTTTGGGGAGCTTTGCACAGGTTTTTGTAAGGCTGTTACTGGCGTGGCGTGACACAAGTGACAGGTCCTGGAATACTGAAACTCGCAAGTCCTCAGTCAGCCCTTGCTCCCTGGAATACCGAAACTCAGGTGTCCCTGTGTGCCGACGGAGCGTTCACATTGTCCCCACAGCCAGCGTGCATCTTTCCCGCTGTGCGATGGCTGCAGGGTGTTCCCACCCTGTGAATTAAAGAAGAGCGCTTTCAGAGAAAATCTGCAGGGATGTAGAGCAGTGACAGCTCTGGAACTTGTGTTTGATGCGTGGTTGGACGGCCTGCCGTGTCGGTTCCTCTTGCTGCTCCCTCTGCCAGCTTTCTGACACGAAACCCCAGCCTTCGCCTGCTTCCTGCCTGGAAAGGTCACAGCTTGAACCGCGGCCAGCAGCGGTGCTGGCACCGTCCCAGCTGCGCGGGGAGACGTGCAGGTGTTCAAACAATGCCTGCTTGTTAGGGGGGCTTGGGGCCGTGCAGCCCCACCAGGCCTCGCCGAAGGCTGGGAGCTGGCACGGCAGAGGGGAGCGTTTGCCCGCCTGGTGGCAATGTTACACTGCACGTCGAGGTTTGCAGTTCGGAAGGGAGCAGCAAAATGTGGATGAAATCTGTTCTGAATGCGCGTGGGTTTTTTTTTTTTTTTTTCTTTTGCTGGTACGCTGATGGGTGTCCTGCAATGTAAGAAGTTGGGAACAGAGTTCGCTGTTATTTCTAGGTCCTAGAATCGGGGCCAGGATTGAAGGAGCTCAAAGCCGAAGTGCAAAAATGATCTCCTCCTTTTGCAGCATTTATAATGCTCAGAATACAGTCTGTCGTTTTTCAAGCCCGCTCGGTGTCAAAGAGGCGGCTGCTGTGACGGCCACGTAGCCTGCTGAATATTGCTGTACAAATTAGCCCAGCCTGAGGCAGTCAATGGGATTGGAAAGAAAGCGAGAAAAACAGCATTTAAAACCAAAATCAATATTCTGAGCTGGGGACCTAATTAGTCAACAGGACTGTAAGCTGCCGCTTCAGAGCAGGCGGCTGCACGGATCTGCTAAAATTGAAGCTCTTCTGTGGGCCAGGTTCTAACAATCCTCTGGCTATTGCTGGCGTGATGCTAGCCAAGCTGGCAGCGCCTGGCAGAAAGGAAATACCCCGACAACTGGCAGCTCCTTTGGCACTTGTGTCAGAGAGGCTGCGGGCTGCATGAGCGCAGACGTGGTGCGCTTTGTCATAGCAGAGCGGGCTGTCAAGGTCAGAGATGGGATGCCTGTGCTGATAGCTCTTGCTGGAGACTTGGCAGTCAACCTTGCGGCAACGCAAATACCTGAGAGCTCGGAACAGATGCAAATTAAAGCCTTTATCCGTGTGGTCCTCTTAGGGCTATGGTAAACCTGCAGTTTGAAGCTTGATAAAAGAAAAAGGCTGCTCCAAACATTCAGGAGCAGAAAACTTAGTGAGCAGATCACGCTGTGTGATTAACACCAATTTGCAAGCATACACTGTATTTTTGCTTAAAAGCTTTTATGTTGGGGCAACACAAGAACAGGGAAACATTGCTGCTGTTGGATTCCATAGGGCTGCAGAACGGTGCCTAATGCCTCTAGAGCAAGGGCTCACCCTGCGCACAGGTGCTGTCATTTATTGGATGATTTGGATTTGCAGAGCTCAGCTGCAGAGAGTAAGGGGCAGGGGTGTGGTGAAGGGACAGCTGGGAGAAGTGATCCAGGAGGAGTGATACAAGGGAGACATGGCCTTGGGAAGTTGGTCTGTGCTGGGGCCGTGTGCCTGTAACTCAGATGAGTGTATGCAGTGACACTCCTGAGCTCCAGTGTTTTACCAGCAACAAACTGTGAGTGTATTGTGATGGTGGTGGTGGTGGTGGTGGTGGTGGAGGTGGAGGTTGTGGTTGTGCAGAGGTATCTGCTATTGGGTTTTGCTAGTTACAGAAAGCTGTGGTACCTGTGTGCTGTAGGAATTGACTTTTGGTTTATCCTTGGTATCCCAAACTGACCAGTGCTGCCTTTCCCCAGTACAAGGTTTTCTCTGTTTCTGTGGCTGTAGAACTTGTTGGATAGGGCTGTGGGTTAGAAATGCTCTGAAGAGGAGCTGGCTTCTCTTAGGCTCTTGAGCTTGGAATTTGAACTGGAAATTCTTTAAAATATATATATATATACATAAAGCACCTTGCCTTGGAATTTAGTGGAGCCTCTCTTGCTTTGTGTAACCCCTAGCCAGAAGAGACATTCAGAGATGGGTATGTTCAATGCTGAGCCTTTACTTTGCTCCGTGCCTCCCATTTTTAAAGTGGTGGAAGTGAGGCCATGTGTGGGGTAGGGCTCATCTCCTTGAGTGATGAAGCCCAACCCCATGAGCCTAACACAACTTGCTGCATAGCTAGGAGCTGCTAATAAGTAACTAGTGTGCTCTGTTGTGTCCTTAATCCTAAAATCTGTGTGCCAGCAGCGAGCTTCAGCCTGCGGTAAGAAGAGGGTTAGAGAATCAAGTAGTCTGTGTGCCAGCGTGGTCGTGCTGCTCTTTGTTCCCCCAGAAGTGCTGAGAGATTGCAGCCTTGATGTGATTTCATCCCTGTAGAACATCTGTGCTCCTCCAGGGAGCGTTTCCCTACGCAGAGCGCATTAAGCCGTGGGTAGAGCTCCGAGTGCCCGCAACTCATCACCTTCAACACTTCACTGTAGGAAAAGGCAAAAGTGTTTCTCTGTGTTCTTGGTTCTTAAAAATAATTGCTGTGAGATCAGCTCAAATCTGCATCACCTGCCTAAGCAGAGGTGGCATAGTGATGCTAGCGGGGGTTCTGGAAGGTGCTGCGGAAGAAATGATGCCTTTGCCTGTTGCTGCTCCAGCGAGCCTGGTGGCTGTCACACTCCTGCACGCCTCTGTCCTCCTGCAGGAGTCTGGTGTCACCTCAGGTCGCTCTTTGTGCCTGGGCAATTCAGTCTGTGCAGTTACAGAATCACAGAATGGTTTGAGGTGGAAGGGCCCCTTAAAGGCCATCCTGGTCCAACCCCCCTGCAATGAACAGGGACACCCACAGCTCCATCAGGTGCTCAGAGCCCGTCCAGCCTGACCTTGGCTGTCTGCAGGGATGGGGCTCCCACTACCTCTCTGGGCAACCTGTGCCAGTGCCTCACCATGTTTATTGTAAAATATATCCAATTTTATATCCGATCTATCTCCGTTCCTGCAGAGCTGCAAAAAGGAGTGAGTTTTGTGCCCATCCAGCAGCAGGAGGGTGCTGTTGGGAGCAGGCTGGCACAGGGAGATGGGAAGGATGTGCTCCATCCCTGCACAGAGCAGTTGGCTATTGGTTAATGTCCCTCTGGCTGCCCATTAGAGTTCATTTTTTCTCGTAGTGTGATGTGGGGATTTGTTAATGTTCACGTTCTGAAGCATTTGCATAGGGAAAAACAATCACCAAAGAGCAGTGAAGTACGTAATGAATCACTGCTATGGCTTTTGCGCTTCCCTCCACCGAGCGTTCCCGTCATTAATAATGCTGTGAGCTATCTGCTATCTTGAATGCTGCATAGCGTTCTGCTGGCCTGTGGGTTTCCTGTGCAATCTGTTTCACAAATGTGTAGCAAAGACCCAACCAGACCCAAAGCTCCTGCGCCTCGTGCCGGCTCGACCAGGCAGCTCCGCTTCTCCCTCGTGTCCCCCCGGCAGGAGGCTGGTGGAGGGAGACCCAAGGGGTGTGGGGAGCGGGATGGGGCCCTTCCCCTCCAATAGCATGGCAGGGAGGGTGCCCGGTGTCCCTGGACACCGGTGGTGATACATCTGAATGCTGCTAGAAGGGCCTTGCATTAGACAAAGTAAATTCACCCTCTGAAAAATCTATCCCGAGGGACAGGGCCCTTTAGGAACATGGAGTTATCGGCCTTTCTAATCTGAGGTGCCCATCACCTGTACCCAAGTTGGTGCAATACGGATGTCCAGGCGGCCCGCAGCCGTTCAATAACGCTGCTGCCCCGGTTCCTTTCATTAATACTGAGCTGGAGCACATCGCTCCTGGTCAGCGGTCCGGAAAACCGCACGCGGCTCTGGGACTTGCAGGGTGCTGGGGAGAGCAGGAGAAGGGAAATGCTCCCATATCTGTTGCTTGAGCTAAACTTTGTTTTGCTTGCTTTTATAACGATGGAAAAATGGTGTTAGGTGTAATTACACAGCGTAAGGAGTGTTGCATTTATGAAATACTATTTCTTTGTATGTATTGCATTCAGTATACTGGCCACACTGGAAATGGAATAGCATTGCATGTAGAGATGAGTTGGCTGCTGTTACCCTGTGAGATGCTGGAGATGGCGCTGCAGGTGTGAATGAGTGGGTTTGGGTGATACCCAAACAATTCCACATGGGTGGTTTCTCCACAGGTAGCTGCAGTACCAACCACGCCATGTCCCAGCGTGAGGGGCACACGGTGCAGAGCTGCCTCGGCAACTTTGTATACCCCAAATGCGGTGTGCTGGCTTCCATATCTCCTTTCTGAATGAAAGGAATAGTTACTTGTGTGAAGTCATTGGAAATTAAGTCTACCTTTCCAGCTTTCTGCATACTTTGGGTGCCCCACCCCTGGAGGTGCTCAGGGCCAGGTTGGATGGGGCCCTGGGCAGCCTGAGCTGGTGTAGGGCAACCAGCCCATGGCAGGGGTTGGAGCTGGATGGGCTTTAAGGTCCCTTCCAACCCAGGCTGTTCTGTGGTGGGTAGAAGTAAGGCAGCATGTGCTGACCAGCCTGCCCTGGCAGTTGAGGAGGAGTGATGCTGAACCCTGTTCGTGTGGTGAAAGCAGGGTTGTGGCTGTGTTTTGTTGCACAGCCTTTGATCCCTGTGTGTTCTCCTGTGACCCAGGTGGAGCCCATTACCCAAGAAATGTCAGGATCTGTCCCCTTCACTTGGTTGGGACGCTCTCTGCAGATGCAGAGATGAAAAGGGGGAAATGTATCTGGAGGGGAGCTAGGAAAAAGAAGGGAAGAAGAAGACCTTTAGCAGGGTCTGTTGTGACAGGACGAGGGGAAATGGTTTCATACCAAAGGAGGGAATTCAGACTGGCTATGAGGAAGAAGTTTTTTACAACAAGGGTTGTGAGGCACAGGCTGCCTAGAGAGGTGGTGGTGCCCCGTTCCTGCAGGCAGCCAAGGTCAGGCTGGACGGGCTCTGAGCACCTGATGGAGCTGTGGGTGTCTCTGTGCATTGCAGGGGTTGGACCACGTGGCCTTTAAGAGTCCCTTCCAACTCAAATGATTCTATGCTTCTGTGACTTCACTGAGTCATCTTCCTTGTCTGAAGTGGGGAATGCCCCCATGCAGCAGGAAGGGTTCTGTTCTGCAAGAGGTGTTGTGGATCTCCTGGGATTCCAAATGAGAGTGCTCACAGCCCCGCTCATCCCTGTGTAGGAGTGAGCCCTGCAGAGCACCATTCTGGACGGCTCAAGCCCAGCACTGGTGGTTCAGGAAGATCTCCATTTTCTCTTCAGGGCTGTACTTTTTCCAGACTTCTCTGCACCATGGGGCGTTGCTGCTCTCTTCAGAGCCGTACCTTGCCCCAGGGGTGGCCGCATCCAACTGATGGAGCGGAGCAGTGGAAGCACTACTAGACTGGGCCACTGTAAAATACTCTTTATCAAAAATGAGCATTGCAAAGAGGGCTGTAATTCTTCTGACCCTCTCTGCCTTTTTTTTTTTTTCCCCCTTGTGGGAATATATCCACTGTTTAATTAATTTTTTTTAATATCTCTCTCTCTCCAGACTTTTTGTTCCAGCCCCGCCGTGGGCGCTGGGGGCTGAGTGACAGCCTAATAACCTGCTCCGAGTCCGGTGGCAGGTGTCCCAGTGCCCCTATTGAGAGCCACCGCCAAAAAATTAAAAAAAAAAAAAAAAGAGGGGGAAAAAAAAAAGAGGAAAAATTATCAACAATCTTCCTTCAACAATGATTTATTATTGCCATAATTTGCCTTGGTACAATGAGCCGCGGAGCATATTTCTGCACCCGGCTGACAGGGGTTTGATGGCTCCAGGTTCCTATTTTATTTAGTCTTGAGCCTAATATGATTTGGTTACCCTCCCCACCCAACCTTTTCTCATTTTGTTTTGTTTTCTATGAGCGTGTGTTTCGCATAACCCTGGGCCGGCTGACAGCGCTTGTAAAAACCAGAAGTCGATCTCGCGGTGGCTTTTCACCATTAATCAAGCTGCCTGGAATTGGAAAGTAACACTGACAGGCTTTTATCTTGGCGAGAAGGAGGATGGCAGATGTATTTTATGGTGGATGAGCCTTCACGGCTTCTATTAGACGGGGACTTCAGCGGTACAAGGTGGTGCTTGGGGGGAGCGAGGGGGAGGAACAGCCGGGAGCAGCCTATAGATAAATAGATCCGTCCGTCAGGCGATGCGGAGGTCTCCAGGCGGCCAGCCATTGTAGGTGACAGAAAAGGCAATCAAAGACAAAACAAATCAAAAGGTACATCTTATCAGCAGCAGGCCAGCTGGACTTCCACCGCACTCGGAGGCCCCGCGGAGGGCAGGAGAAATTAATCGTGCTGTCGAGGCCGGAGAAATTGTCGCCGCGCGGGGTCCAAGTTCAGCGAGCGGAGGTGGCCAACGCGCGGGAAGCGGAGAGAGCGTGAGTGCCGCCGTCCCGCCGCGCTCCCCCCGGCTCCTGACATGTGCATTCATCGTGCGATGATAGCTCGGCACCTATGATTGGTACCTTTAATAATATAGCCCTCGCTCAGCTGTCAGGCTGAAAGAACAATTTTTCCTCCCGCTTTCCCCTGATGCGAAGATACATCGGTAATGAGAAGGGTGACGGAAAGTGGGAGCGTGGGGAGCCGGGGAAAGTTTGGAGGAACATTAATCACAAAGTGAAGCTGGAGGTGATGCCGGGAGCGGAGCGCTGTGGGCGTGGGGCTCTGCCCTGCTCCTCCGTGGGGCCAGGGCCCTCTCCCAGCCCTTAGGAGCAGAGCAGCTCCTTCATCCCGTACAGCACAGCCCCGTGTGCTGCAGCCCTTGGGTAAAACCAGCACGGCTCATGCGTGCTGTGGATTTGCATTGAGTGAGTGCAGAGAAGCAGACGGCTCTTGCCAAGAAATGAGGTTACAAGTCCTGAGAGATTCGTTGCAGCAGAAATCCTGTTCTGGGCAATGTGGCAATAGTGCAGCCAGCAGGAGCGGGAGGTGGTCATCCCTCTGTACTCAGCTCTGGTGAGGCTGCACCTTGAGTGCTGTGTTCAGTGTTGGGCCCTTCACTACAAGAAAGACATTGAGGCCCTGGAGCGTGTTCAGAGAAAGGCAACAGAGCTGTGAGGGGAATGGAACACAAGTCTTGTTGGGAGTGGCTGAGGGAACTGCAGTGGTTCAGACTGGAGAAGAGGAGGCTTGGGGAGATCTTATCACTGCTTGAAAAGAGGCCGCAGTGAGGTGGGGGTTGGCCTCATCTGCCAGGTAACAGTGATAGGGTGGGAGGTGGTGGCCTTAGGTTGTACCAGTGGAGGTTCAGGTTGGTTATTAGGAAAAACTTCTTTTCAGAAAGAGTGCTTGGGCACTGGCACAGGCTGCCCAGGGGAGTGGTGGAGTTACTGTCCCCAGAGATATTCAAGAACTGTGGAGGTGCGGCACTGAGGGACATAGTCTGGAGAGGTCACAGGCATGGGCTAATGGTTGGACTAGATGATCTTGGTCTTTCCAACACTAATGATTCTATGGCTCCAGTTTTGGATCCAGCTGGACCTGGTCCCCGTACTTGTTCTCCTCAGAGCTGTGTGGGAGCTGTTGCATTTCCACAAGGAGGAGTTTGGCATTCCAGGCACAATGCCCACCAGTGTGTGGTGTGACCCATCAGGCTCTCGTGGCTCCTGCTGAGTGGAAGATGTCTGTGTGTCAGTCCAAAGCCCTGAGCCATAGATCATGGCAGCATGGTAATGCTCCGAGCCACCGCCCATGGCTGCACCAGCACCCAGCCCCACACTGGGGCATGTGACCTCCAAGGGCTCCTGCACACCCGCAGATCACCCCATTACAGCCTCTCCCCCCTTCCTCCAGGTCCCCTGATGCCACCACCTTGGGATCACCCCTCCGAGCAATTGCACCAATGCTAAGTCAGGAAGGGAACCTTGGGCAGCGTTTCCCAGTACTGGGGAGAGCAGCAGGTTTGTATCTGCTGCACGTCAGGATCACGTCTGTCTTAATTCAAGGGATAAGCAGTGATGTCCCCCAGTGTGGTTTTCTCCTGTGGTTTCCAGCAGCTTTCCCATCTGCCCAACCCTGTGCTGCGGTTGTCAGTCCCTTCCTCTGACGAAGCCCTTGGGTTCAAATCCTTTAGCATTAATGTTTGGCAGCCCTTCTCTTGTTCTATTTGCTCACTTGTACCTACAGTTGATTTGCTAATCTGCATCTGTTTTTGCTTTTACCCTAATAAAAGTGGGGATTATGAGTAAATCTGGATCAAAGGGGCTTGTCTGTAGAAGCAGAGGGTGCTGGTCTCTGTGGTCTGTCCTCCCAAACCCTGTAGTATCAGCAGGAAGGGTTAGGCACTGCGTTGGGAAGGAGTATTTTGTTCTGTGCAGTTTCCAGAAACTGAATGGTGATCACTTTCACGGAGAAGGTAAAAAACAGATATCCAACCTGGAAACCAGCAGAAGTTATTAGGAAGAATTTCTACTTGGAAAGAGCACTTGGGCACAGGAACAGGCTGCTTGGGGAGTGGTGGGGTCACCGTCCCTGGAGGTGTTCAAGATCCGAGGAGATGTGGCACTGAGGGACGTGGTCAGTGGGCAATATTGGTGGGAGTTGGATGGTTGGACTAGGTAAACTTAGAGGTCTTTTGCAAACTTAATGATTGTATGAGATGAGGTCATGTTTGCATCATATTTATGGTCATGGCAAGGCTCAGATACGTTGCAGCACGTTGATTGCTCTTGCAGATGGGATCAAATTGTCCCTTAATCACATCAAAGAAATCAGGTAATGAGCTGGCTGCTGTAGTGCCATTCTGCTAAGATGATTACGAACAATTTGCAAAATCTGCAAACATCTTAATGAAATGGAGAAACTACTTTAGCAGAGTATAAACCCCCAGCCGTAACCACGAGCAAACCAGTAGCTCATGTTTGGCAGATGTCAGCTGGGCTGGATGCAGAGTTACTGACCAGTCTTAAAAAAATCTTTTCTCACGTGCTTTATATTACTGCAATGCTCCAGGGCTCAAATTGCCTAAATGTGAGTGATGAGGTTGGGTATGTGCTGCTGGGCTTACCGAGGCGTGTGGTGCATGTGGCAAGCACTGGTGGCACATGAATCTACAGTGAGAGTGAATTCCTCCTCCTCTGCCTGGTGTTGTGCTCAAACCCCATCACTGTCTGCAGGGGGGCTGGGAGAGCCTTAGGGCCTCTCCTCTTGGACATCTCTAACTAGCACTACAAAGACAAACATGGGAAGGTTGTTGAAAATGTTATTTGTAATGAAAATAGAATCATGAAGGTTGGGAAAGACCTCTAAGATCGTCCAGTCCATCAACCCATCCCCACCATGCCCATTACCAATGTTTCTCCATGGTTCTTGAACACCTCCAGGGACGGTGACTCCCCCACCTCCCTGGGCAGCCCATTCCAGTGCATCACTGCTCTTTCAGAGAAGTTTTTCTTAATACCCAACCCAGATGTTCCCTGGTACAAACTGGGGCCATAGATTGGTTCATAATTTTTATTGCTTAAAGGGGAGAAAGCTCCCCTTTCCCTGCCCTGCTCACTTAAGCAAAATCTTCCCAGTAAATGAATTTTGCCGTGCTAACCTTGTCTGCTCCCAGGACATCAGTGCGGTCTCTGCCAGCTGTTGGTGTCTTACTTGGACAGTTACAATGTGCACGGTGATGGGCAGGCTCCAGAGCCATCAATCAGCAGAGACAGGGATGGGGAGCAGAGACCCTGGACTGTTTGTACCCGGTTCCTAGAACTGACACTGAGTGTTTGCGTCTTTTCTTTTCAAATATATGAAGTGTTAGGCAGGCAAAGCTCATGTCTGCTTCTGGACTACAGTGCTGGGCAAGAGTGATTCACCGAAACTGGTGCTTCCTGCCCCAGTTCAGGATGTGGCTGGGCAGAGCGTGGTCAGACTGGATGATCTAAGTGGTCTTTTCCAACCTGAATGATTCTGTGATTCCGTGAGTGGGGATGGGTTGGTGGTTGGACTGAGGTGATATTAGTGGTCTTTTCCATCCCTGGCTCGTGGCAGGCAATGGCTTGGCCCCGGTGTTACTTCGTGCTGCCGATCCCTGACCTCAGAGTACATAACAGACAGGGGGAAATCAGCTTCCAGTCCCTAATGCACTGCGGCACCTGCGCAGGAGCCAAGCACGCTGGATTGGTGTGTGCCCACGGTCTTGGAGCAGGACCTAAGCGTGGCACTGCTCTGCAGCTGGAAGGAAATCACAGCTTATAATATTCAACTGGTTACTGTAACCCCCACCCACCCCAGGTTTAATATTAGACCTATTTTTCACGTTGAAACCGAAATAGTACAAAATATGGGCTTGCTGTAATTGTTGTTAGATTATGTGTCACCCTGATAAGATGTAACAAATATTTCCCTACCCAGCAGGGTCCGTTTCCCTGCATGTAATGGATGGAGAAACTTCTCATAGTGTGCAGGCAATCGGTCGTAAAAACTTCGCTTAGAAGATTAATGCAAGAAGTGCAACCTTTGTGGGAAATGGGGGGGGGGGGAAGAATTAAAATAATGTTTTGTCTTTTCACATTTAATATTAATACCCAAACTTCTTCGGTGGGCTTGTTCCTTGCTGTGTGCCCCTTCCTGCTTCCAGGGGCAGCCCTGTCAAATAAGTATTTCTATTTTTTTCTTCTGATCTTTCATTGGTAGCTGTTGTATGTGGCACAGTGATTCTTTCAGCGCAACTATTTTTATCAGTAATATGAAAGACTATTTTCATGGGCAAAGCTTTGACACCAATAAGTCAGCCGGACGTCACTTAATAGGCTAGATAAACATTGGCTCAGCATTTAGGGTAGAAGGATTTTCCCTTTATATCACAGCTTTATGTCTTTGGTAGACACTTAATGGCTGTTAGGGATGGCATGCTGGGGGGAGTCCTCCAGAACCAGTGCTGAGGCAACGCAGGGGCTTATTTGCAGCCGTACAAGCAGAAATGGGGGGGGTAGGGGGAATAAAATTTAACTGCTGAAGGGTTAGAAAGTTGTGGGGTTTTCTGTGATTTCCCTTCCCTGTGTGTACTTAAGGTCTTATTTTCTTGCAGAAGTCCACTTCTCGTTGCCTCAGCAGGTCTCTTGCCCCCCTGGGAGCAGGGGCTCCCATGGAACAGGCTGCCCAGGGAAGCGGTGGAGTCACCGTCCCCAGAGGTGTGGCACTGAGGGATGTGGCTTAGTGCTGTATTTGCCATCTTTGTTTGGAGGCACTAAGAGAGAGGTCCTTGCAGGCTTGGAAGCAGGATTGTTCCTTGGCCAAAAATATTCACAGATTAATGAATGATTTTTTTGTTGTTAAATATCTGTTGCTGCTGTTTAGTTGCTGATTTAGAGAATGAGGTAGATAGATTATTGAAAGTACAGAAGATAATTAGGGCTGGCTGATAGTACTAAAATTCATTTTGAAGAACGGGACAGGTTTTCACACGACTGTGACAGCAGAATGTGATCAAGACAATATTAAATCCAAATGAACACAAAATTAAATCATTTGCTTTAAACACCGTTTATAGTAGAGAAGGTAAAGTTAGGAACTTTACCCATCTGCACTTTTTCCTAGATCACCCACTTGGGCTGTTACGGAGATTTGCCCAGGATCTTAGACTTTAAACCATTTATCCTCAAGAGTGCACGAGGTAACTCAGTATCTCCACTTCACAAAAGAAGGAAGCTGCTTTGTGAAAAAGAAACTGAAGCGAAGTCGATAAAAATCTGTGCAGAGCAGAATTTCAAACCTGAATTACCAGGTTAATTTTTCTCACTGTTGTTCTGCTAACTTTCTTGTTCACGTGAACATCAATACATTTTCAGCTTGCAATTTTTTTTGGTAGTGGTTGATCAAGAAAATGAGAACTGAACATAGTGGAAAGAATAGCTGATCACAACAGCAGGAATTTATCTGCTTTAAGAAAACAGAAAGAAAGGATAAGTTATTTCAGAAGAAACACTTTAGAAGGGCCAAAATATCCAAGAAAGTCCTTAAAAAGGTCGTCTTACTATTTCTTTCCTTTGCTACAGAACTATTTTTGTATCAGGCCCATTTCATTAATGTTTTGTATTGTAAATCCCATCTTTCTTACTTCATCTGTTTCTTTAGGGAAGCTGGCACTCAGGACAAACATATGCAAGCTACCACTATTCTTGAAATACTTTATTATAAACCACTTCAGACAAACTTTGATTCAAAAAAAAAACCAGTCATCATCTGTAAAAGGAAACTATTTTAAAATGATATTCATAAAGAAAATAGACTGTTCTTAAGCATCAACTTCAGTTAGAGCTGCTCCAAAATGAAATCTAAGAAACACTGGTGGTTGAAGATCTATTCGTTTCACAGGTACTCATAAAATGGAGACTAAGATGTTACGCAGATATCATAGAGCATCTTATCGTTGACAATGAAATAGGAACACTTGCTAGTTAATTCTGGCCTGACAAAGCAGTCCAACTCTTAAATATTTTTCCAGTCCCAGAAGAGACAAACCATTAACATTTCTTATTTAAGCCAGCCCTGGATACGGGTTAACGCCACTTCAAAGCATCTAATGTAAGCTCATTTCATGTACTTCTCCTGTTGATCAGCCAAGATTTTTGCTGAGGATTTGGCATCATAGAAAAGTTCATTTATTTCTTCAATATGCTCCTTCTCAATGCTGTCTTTCCCATTAATCTTGGCAAGCAGGTTAGCTGGGGTCAGTAGCTGCACAGCATACCTGTGATCAAACAGAGATGGATGAAAAATTACAATTCAGTGCATTCCAGTGAACTGAATAAATGTATGGGTGGGAGATTTATTAGGAAACACCGCTCCATCAGTAGCATTAAAAAATCTGTAAGATCCTATAGCATGTACATCCCTTAAACAAAGCAAGAGGGGAATTACAAACCTTTACTAATGTTAACTGTCTTATTAACACAATGTTACTGTATGGGAGAGGGTTGTCTCTCTTCCAGAGTGAGTTATCCTACAGTGTTTTAAGACCCAGTCACACTTACAATGTAACAGAGAAAAATCAACTGCATTCAACTCACCTTAAGGTTGTCTTGGTACCAATTTCTCCTAAATGATTTAGAGCTTCTTCGCTAATATTAATTCCTTCTGTCTGAGCACGAAGTTTTATGATCTGTTGGAATAAACAAGTCAGGTAGCAGCCCAAACTATTAGCATGCTATACTACTTAGTTTATTTTCTAGAAACACTGTCAGCTTAGAGATGGGATGTGTTGTAAAATGAGATGGTACGAACTCATCCTGCTGTAATTTACCACTGAACTACAACAGATCTGTGGAATTCTATGTCTTTGAATGGGGAAACATCATGTTGGAAAAACTGACAATCATAAAAATAGGCTGAAGTAATGTTTTGACTACTTCATGATGATTTCGCATAGTTAGTAACATGTATCTACTAATGAGAAGCAGAGTGTGAGAACTTGAACAAGGAAATTGAAAAAGTACGCAGAGAGTAACAGCAACAGCTGGAGTCCTGTGGGCAGCTGCACCAGTTACTACATCTTGCAGTGCATTGTTGCTGCTACGCAGCAGAGTTCCAACCAGCCCCACAAAAAGCTACGCTCTTCCCATAGCAGCTCACGACACACTTTTTATTCCGTTGACAATAACATTGTAAAATAAATCAAAAAGTTACTTTCTAAGATTCACCTATTCATGCAAGTAGAAAAAAAATCACTAAGAAGAATCTAATCTTTCAAGAACAGTCCCAGGCTTGTACCAGTTTGCAGATCTTTACAAAGTTGGAGAGCAAGATATCACAATAAGCCCGAGCATATAAAGCTGTAACAGAAGTGGTGCAGGTCTCTCGGTAGTCCGTATTACCAGCCGAGTGATAAGGGGCAGACTGGATAATGATGTTGTGTTGTAGTGCTGAGATAACTCTGGAACTGCAAGCCTCATATAATACAGGTATTTTTCACTTTGGCAGCTTTGTAAACAAGATATCAAGAAGCACTCGTTTAAATTAAAGCCATAAAAATGCGCCAGGGGAGTGAGGGCAGCGAAGAGCGTAAAAGAGGGGTTTGAAATGGCAGAAAGTTGTGCTAAGATATTAATACTGAATATCAGAAATAGCCCTGCAAATTGCAATTCCAAACTGAAGACGAGTCACGTCTTACAGACCATCCAAACAGCACTTCTCATTCATTCAAATACTACTGCGTTATTCTTCCCCCCTTAGAAAGGAGACATCTTGAGTGCCTCTTATCTCAGTATAACTATTTCTTAAAACTTTTTATCTTGCAACAGGGTAGAACCTCCTTGAAGGATCAGGGTCCAAGGCATTAACCCAGAAAATACATACTAACAAGCTGATGTCAAATAGGAAAAGAAGTGTTTGCCAGGTGAAATAACTAGCACACTTTGTTCAGAATGGAACAGGCACACGTGGAAGAAAAAGTATCAGACTAGAACATGCAGATAACAGTGGGTTTTCCTAGAATCACTGTATCCCTGTTGTGGTTGCAATAAGGTAACTGTAGGTCTTGCTCACAGCAGAGTCACAATGGGATTTCTACTGGCTATGAGCAAACTTTAATAGGCACACAGGCAACGACTGTGCTGCTAAGCAAATCAGTTGTGAGAGGTCAAGGCAAAGAGTCCTGTACAGAAACACAATCAGTGAAAATGACCTCCCAGCATGAAAGAAAAATGGGAGCAAAACATAGAGACAGTTATGGATGTCTTTTTTATTTTTATTGTCCCTCCCAAGTTGTATTTAGTTAGAAACTCAAGCGTAATAAATGCCTCCTTCTCCTCCTCTCTCAAAAGAAGTCATTCAGAAGTCCTAATCTAAGGGAAAATGAGATTATTTGACCCCGTGGTTTATGGGAGAAAATGTCCAGATCTATTTCTAGCTTTACAAAAAGCTACTGTAAACACTTAATATCCCTCAGCTCTGGGAGGGGTTGGAAAGCACAGCATTTAACTCTTCTAAAAAAATCATCAGTTTAGAAACTAGCTCTTTGATGGTATATTATCTGCATGATAACACAACACTCGACATCACTTTTCGTTACGCTATTTCTAACTCAGAGTGCATATTCCTACAACCCTAACTGCACAAAATTCACATACAGTACAGAGATGTTCAGACAACAGTTTTTAACACCTCCAGACTGAGCGGAAGTCATGCTTTAAATCTTGTTTTGTATGCAGACAAAATACAATCATATTATTAAACCTCTGGGCTGCTTCTACGGTTATCTACGTTGTAATGCTTTTAAGTATCCTTTTAGGTACAAAAAAATCATCCTGAGCATGGTTCACAACAGCCATATGTGAAAAGCTCCTCAAACTAAATGAAATGAAGCTTTGCCCCTACGTTTATATTCAATAAATGCCTCAGCTTCACCTTGGCGCTTATCCAGCAGCAGGAGACTATTATCTCCTGGAAACGCTCTCCTCCATTGACACTATCTCTTAAATAATACAAATAATTGACATGATAAACTGTAACGTCTTCTGCATTGTGTCACTTCACAGCATTGAGACGCTAATGAGGGGATCTTTGACACGATGCATCATAATGGCACCTAAGCATTATAATCGATACACAGGACAGAGCGATGGCCCCGCAGGAAAGGTTGCAGGCATTCAAAGTGTATCTCTGCAGCGTTTCCTGCGCTAACATTTCCAAACTTGAGTAGGAGCACAAAAATCCCTTCACTGATCAGGAAGCAGCCCAAGTAGGTTAAAGGCCTGGTACAGGGAATGGAGGTAGAAATGCAGTGAGCAAAGCTGCGTTCCACAATTCCTCATCTCTTACGTGGAGGAATGGCCTGAGGTCTGGGACCATAGGTCCCCAAAATGCAACACTTCATGCCTACAGGAAAAAGCACGACCTGCTGGAACTTGCAAACTCTACAGAAAGCACATGCAGGTGAGATGTCACTTTCAGCTCTAGACATGTTTACCAGTAGTTTGTCACTGGATGGAAATTCAACATAAAAAATGGCACGCGCAATTTTAACCAACTTACTCTAAGTAGTTTCTAAAGCAGTGTATGGTTTTCTGGCACAAACTCTGCTGACCATACAGATTGAAACAGCTCTTTAGTAACAGAATATACAGGAACGTAGAAGTTATCCCAAGTAGAATCCCATATACTTTTCAGAAGCTCTTAAGATGCTTTTTATACCTGCTTCATTTCTTGAGGTGTATACAACATGGTTCGGATAATCATCACTCTGTCCAGCAGGTCCAGTGGTATTCCATGAGGAGACACTATGTCCTCTGTGCCTCTAAAAGAGAAAACAAATGGAAAGGGATCAGATGTTATTCTGAATACAGTACGTTGATTTGACTAAAATCAGTAACAATTGACTGTATGTCCACTAATTTACAGCTCTTCTGTCTTCACATAGAGACACGCTCCCCAGATACCAACAGGAAACATTCTAGTCTGAAGTTTGTACTGGACAGCCTGAAAGAAACAAACGTTACAGGAACTCAAACTTGTCACTCAAAGATAGTCTGAGGTGGTGCTTTTCCTTGTATTTCTTTTCATTGTATCTTACAATGCTTACAATCTTATCCAATGTTCCAAAGGGTATTCCAGTGAGGAACAAATGATTCTTATTAAGCTGCATAGCAATATCAATTATATGCACTATTAGGCACTGAGACAACGTTCTCTCTTGCTGAACAAGCCATTACTCTGTTCTATACCTCCCTGAGCTCCTCCAGCCACCACAGTGTTTGCATCACAGCAAATTCAGAAGTAGAGATCTATCCCTGAAGGACAAAGCAGGGTCTAGACTCTCAACCATTTTATTTGTTCAGCAAACAACACCCAACAGCAAAGTCTGCAGACGCATCTACTCTTGCTTTTCCAAGAAAATCATGAATTGCTTTTAAGTCATGAATGAAAGATATCCACATTTCTTGATACCTATGAAGATAACAGGTGAAAAAGGCAAAGTGCTTGTAGATACATTTCCAAATTCAGTGCTAGTATTTAGGCGTTTCAGCTTTGGTCATGGTTCTCCATGGGAAACGAATCAAAAATCCCTGCAATCATTAAGTCAAGCAGATGATGGTCTCCCTTGAGGTTAAAGAATCAACTAGCTACATCATAAAATTCTTTCCTGACCCTTTTAAGAGACAGCAGTAGGCATATTACAGCACCACCAACTCTGTAAGACAGTAGTGTGCAGTTAAGACCTTGCTGTTAAGGGATTTAATTTATCAGTATTAGATATAACTATTATACGGAAAACTCCCTTTCTTAAATCACAGGTTCCTGTCAATCCATGCTAATAGATCTGTTTGTTCTACTTTTACAAGACAGCCTTTTTATTCCTTTGCAGAGAGTACTGCAATATCCACCTCATCATTTTTGAAGGGCTTATCATCTTAACTTCTAGGCAATGCAAACAGAGAAAGATTAATATCAGACGACCCAGTAAGAGTGAAAAGAATAGCTGGTTAAAGAGCTGAATTAAATCAATTTGAAGAGTAGCAATCGTTGCTAAAGAAATCTTGTTTACAAGTACTTAGATTTAGACCACAAATTAAGAGTAGAACATGAGGAAGAATTTGAAAGAGAACACAGAAAATGCAAAGAATACATTGTGTGGGTGCAAAATATTGAAGTAGAAAGAGTGGGGACTGAAAACAGGAAGTAAGTTGGCAAGGCTGGAGATACAAAAATCTAGATCACTACAGTAGGAAAGAAAGACGAGCAGGGAGAGGGTGAACTGTAATATGCTTCAGCAGTAAGAACGGGAACTTTAAGCCTGATGCAACAAGGAGAGCAAGCAGCAAACTGATTCAGAAGGAGGAAACTACAGGAGTACAGGTTTGCATTTCTGGCTCTACAAGAGCTGTGTTGAGATATCTAAAGAGAGAGGCAACTGTAAGAGAACACTCAAGGAATGCATTTCAGAGAAAAGGAGGGATGTGTCAGTAGAAATAAAAGGAGTTCTAATCTGCTTTTATTCAGTCAGTGTTGCATTAAATGCACTTCTCTTAGAATTTAGAATTGGAAGGGACCTCTAGAGATCATCTAGTCCAACTCCCCTGCCAAAGCAGGCTCCCTAGACCAGGTTGCACAGGTAAGCGTCCAGGAGGGTCTTGAGTATCTCCAGAGAAGGAGACACTACAACTCCCCTGGGCAGCCTGTTCCAGTGCTCCGTCACCCCTGTGCACCCTTTCATCATTCTCTTGATGAAGCTCACAAACAGTTCCTGAGCACTGATGCTACTTGCAACCCACGCAGGGTGTTTTTACAGATGTCAGTATCAGAGACAAAAGCTTTCAAAGATTGTAACACTGCTGTTACAGCTCACTCCATGGGTTACTAAATAACGCAAACTGAAAAATTCAACTTTAGACATACCTGATTACACAGTTTCCTCGATTGGATGCAAAGATGACAATGGGGGAAATAGAAGATTCCAACGCTCGGTGCAGGTATGTGAAACATTCAATATCCAGCATGTGAACCTCATCTACAAACAGCACACCTGGGACCAGCTCTGCAATGCCTTGATCAATGTATTTATTTACCACCTTATTTATTTCTCCTCGAAGTTTGTCTACGAGAACCAAAACAAACAGTTAGTTACCCTGCTAGTGATCAGTAGGTTTCTATGGAAGACTTAAAGCAATCAACATATTCCCCTGGAAATTTTCACGCTTTGGTCTCTTAATGCCACAGGATAAATCTCTGCAATGCTAAAATTCTGTGGAAATTTAAGACTTAACTAAGATTTGAAATTTCAATCCTGGATTGTGGAGACATCTGTACGTCAAAATATTTCTAAACTGAACTTCCAGCCCTTAACTGGGACATTCTGTTCTCTCTCTTGGCTTGTAAAACAGTATATTGGGGGAAGAATAAGGAAAAAAAAATAAGTCAGCCAAACTTCAGTTTAAAATGTGAAGTTTAACCAAGTTTCCAAGCATGTGTAAAAAGAACATCACAGAAAGAATAAAATACTCCTACTGAAATTCAGCAACATAGGTTTGTATAAAGATTCTTTCAACATGTGGATCTCAAAGCTACGCAAGATGTTACACAGATAAACCTAACTTCAGAATAAGTAAAACGACCTCTGGGGTGTAAGAAATACTTTAAAAGAGCACAATTCAAGTTAGGAATTGAAGACGACTTATCTAAATTTAGATAATTGATGTTTCAGTAAGTAATTGTTTCAAAGAAAAAAAAAAAAGAGAATAGATCTTTCTGTAGATCTTTTTTTCCTTCAGAGATCTGCAGGTAGGAAGAGCAACAGCACACTTACAGCATCAAGACGAAGGCAGAAGTCAAAAGCAAGCAGAGGCTGGAGTGTTTAGAAGCCTTTTATCTGCTCATCAGAAATGGTTGCTTCACATAAGAACGTACTTAACTAATGTATTTCACTACTTACATAAGAATGTAGATCAGATTTTTTCATTTTTGGGAGGTCAGTTTGGAACTTATTGTGGCTCTAGGAAAATATGAGGGCTGCTCTGAAAATAATGGCTCCTATTGTATTATGTCAGCCCATGATGTCAGAGGTAGATGCTGGTGCTAAGGCAGTGGAGGTTGAACCTTTCTGGCAATATTCCCTTACGTTTTGTTGCCATGTGACATAGGGCAGCAGAGGGGCAGTCTGAGGAAATGGTGTCTGACATGGAAGCGTGCGTGAAGCAAACGTGTGTCACTGAATTCCTCTATGTGGCAAAAACGCACCCACTGGCATTCACCAACATTTGCATTTATGGAGACCAAACAGTGGACGTGAGTGCAGTGAGGCGGTGGGTGGTGCATTTCAGCAGTTGTGACAGTGGGTCTCCTGTGCTGGTGCAGACTTTTTTTTTTTTTTTTTTAAAATGAGCGTGGCATGCAGGCTCTTGTTCCGTCACTGGTGAAAATGCAGAGCTAATTGATGGTGACTGTGTTGAAAAAGAGTGTTTTGTAGCTGAGAATGTGCTCTACCAACTAGTGTTACTGTGCTCTTTGTATCTGTGATCATCATTCCGTGATTCTATGATTTCTGAACAAACATTATGTAGGCATTCAGCATTACAGATACTGCATTAATAACCCGATTTTAATGCTTTTCTGCCTGGCAAACATAGGTTATGATGGTCTGAAAACATGATGCGGGGCTCATACCAGTAATTTCCGTTTTCTTCGGCTTCATCAATTGTCCCATCATAGAAAGGATGTCTTGCCCACCCTAGAAGAAAGTTACAGCAAGTATTAAGTCTTGCAGTGAACACGTACCGTGAGAATTTTAAAAAACTGGGAATTGGTTAAAGCAGTTCTTCCTTGCAGTTAAACTGACACTTTAGTCAGCAGTGGCTGATAACCTGTCAAAGGTTAGGTTGCTTTACCACAGTGGTATTCTAAGCCTAACAGTTTAATTAGCTATTTCCTCACTCTTTCTTTAACCTTGCTCATTTGGACAGTATTTAAAAAAAAAAAAAAAAAAAAAAAAAAAAAAAGAGATATCCTCTTTTAAACTGGCATAGAGAAGCTCATAAGAACTGAAAACATCAGGGAACATAGAGTCTTAGGATTGTTTGTGTGCACTGTAATTGTTCAGCCTGTCAACATAGGAACAATTATGCTGAGTTTTAACACCTTAGAATTCCTTGATTTTATCAAGTAAATGATTTTGTTGGAAAAAGGATGTTTATTTTGAAATGCAGTAGGTTAAGGGCTTGTAATATCATACCATAGGGGTGCCAGCCTTTAAACACAAATACTGCATTGTCGGTGGCTTTTGTTTATGACACAGATGGAGCTTCCTCCTTCCTTGGTTTATGTTACGATACAGAAAGGGGCAGTTCTCCTATTTTCAACTTTTTCATGCAGTGACTTCAGAGCTCTACTGAAAACCACAGGGAAGTTCAATGAGAGGTTATGACACATTTCTGAAGGAAGCAGGGAAATTAAGAGAATCCATAGCAAAGTCAAAAACACTGAGTGATCAGACACATGGTCTGATTTTTGGGTTATCCTATGTGGAGCCAAGAGTTGGACTTGATCCTTACGGGTCCATTCCAACTCAGGATATTCTATAATTTTATAAATTATCATGGCACTTGCAATTTCTATTTCACAACCACAAAGCTATAACTATGAAGCAGAAGAAATTAATCTGTACTCAACTTTCAATAAATGAAATGAGGCAGATCTGGCTGCTGCTACCTCACATCTCTCCTTATGGACAGAAAAGAGTAATCTTACCTGACAGGGGAGACACCATGATCAAGCAGAAGGTTTTCCCAGGGCAAAGTGCTTAAATTTATCATTATTATTATTTTTTTAAATGTTGTATATTAGGAAAAACTTATTCTCTGAAAGAGTTGTCAAGAATTGGAACACAGGCTGCCCAGGGAAGAGGTGGAGTCACTGTCCCTGGACATATTAAAAAAAATGTGTAGATGTGGCACTTAGGAACAGGATTTATTGGGCATGGTGGTGATGGGTTGAAAGTCGGATTTGATCTTAAGAGGTCTTTTCCAGCCTTAATGATTCTATGACCTCTTTCTCTGGTCAAGAGGAGCAGCCCACACTGCAGCAGGACCTCCTTGCAGAGAGCAGAGTTAGAGTGGCCTTCTAGATACTTCCTGTTTTTCCTATGGCAGTGTCTTTGAGGGTGATTCAGAACATCTCAAAGCTTTCTGTATCTTCTTGATTATTCTAAAAACCATCACAACTATGTATGATATTTTTTCTGTAAAGACTTCATCTGTGTAGTTAAGATACCTGAGGTCGAGCATTGGCCACATCCAGGTCATGCAGGGTAACATCCTGAATAATTTCCTTTTTCTTGTGCACATCACCCTTTGGCAAAGGAACGTACTCTTCAGCTTCAAGGTCGAATTCCGTAGCATAAGTATCACACCTGCCTTGCCTCTGAAGAAAGGAAAAGAAGAGAAACTTAGGTATAGGATTTGTTTTGGTGCCAAAAACCATGAGTGACAAACTTGATAAAGGGCTTGGTCCACAACTCCAGCCCCGACGAGCTTCAGTCTGACAGCTCAGACACCCCACTCCCTGCTTAGCAACAAGCATAGTGTATCTACTGATCAAAGCTCAAAATACCCTGTTGAAAAGTGCCTGATATTTTAGTGGTAAGAATATTCCACTCCTCTCTCCCTTTATTTTAACTGTATGCAATTCTTGCTAAAGGACAAATCCAGCCGATTAGCTAGAGATTAGGAGAACTGTTCAAGACTCCTTTGTAGGTGGGTGATTTATTATATGATAGAAAATATTATGGTCATCCATTAAACAGCAAGTATCACTACTTTCCAAATCAGATATGAAAAGAATGCTAACTAATGCAGTATTCCCTCCTACATGTATATATCTTGTGGAGAAAATACCGGAGCGATAAAAGAAAGATTAAATACACTGCACATGTCAGCCAGAAAATGACTAAAGTTGCTTGGTTTTTTTTCCCCCCTTCCCTTAAAGATGCCTTGATCTTACAAAAAGAAAACTGAACCAGGCAGCATCAGTGATAGCTTCCTTGCCAGATGACCTTAATCATGAACCAGATGACCATGTTCTTTCAGTGCAAGAGATATTTTTCTTACCAGATAAGGAAAACACTGGGCTCTTTTAAAACTTTCACGTGACCATTTCATGTCAATTAAGCTTAACAAATGGGAGAGCTTTCTGACAAAGGCAGGGAGGACCTGCAAGAACACATCCACCTGCATAAAAATGCAGAACTTTTATTTTACCTTGACAGCTCCACTGTTTGCTTCAATATAAATAACATCGCCTGTTTCCACTCGTTCCTTCTGCAAGCTTTCAAATATGCTTGGGTCCAGCTGCAGACAAACAAACATCCCAGCTGGTCACAACAGTTCCATATTAATATGGTAATCACTGAAAAGAAGTTTAGACTAAAGCACGCTTCCATCAGGCAAAATTAAACTGCAACTTCCCCCCAGCAATACCTTCTAGGATTTTATAAAGCTGTGACACCTGGAGTAGTGGTAGAGTACAACTTAGTCTCTATTGTAAAATCTGAAAGAAGATGCACAAAACTTATTTTCTTACACAAAAATATCTGTCTGCAGAAAGTGACATTAAGTGCCAAAAACATAATGATACCAGGTACAAAGTATGCCTTTGTGTAATGTGACAACATGTTTACACTTAGGATGTGGTACTTCACTTGCTTTCTAGCAAAACTTTTACCAAAACCTGACTATTGCACTGCATTATGCTACTTGATCTTGAGTCTGCATCCTCTGTCAAGCTGTGTGAGGGAGAGTGGATGTGGAATACGTTAGATGCTATTGTTTCTCATAGTACGTATTTATTCATTTTTCCTCTGCATTTTCTTGTTTTCAGTGTGAACAAATGCAAGCTGATACTTAACAACAGAGACAGCTTTCAGCTCTCATATTCTAACTGACAGGGAAATTAAACAATAAGGACAGAGACAAGAAAACAAAGGGAAACTGGGGCTGAGCTGGCAACATACCAGCTCAATTCTAGTTCTCTATCACATATTCACTAAGGCATATCTCCACACGTAGAAAGAAGGAATGTGGCAGAAAGAACAATTCATGTAGAAGCAGACAAAATTCGCCAAAACTATTCTCCAAAATTCAGTTGAGTATCAGGAAAAACAAAAAAGAATAAGCCTTCTTGAACGTTTGCTATTGTGAATGTGAAGTTACAACTGCAGTCATTGCAAGCCTGTCAGGTCATAGCTCAGATTCCCCACTAAGCCCGTTTTCCTGTGACACTTGTAACGTTGCTGCAAAACTGCAACAGAATCTTCTGCTGGTTAAGTCTTTCTTTTAACTTGAACACTCACAAGTGTGTGTTGTCAAACAGAAAAGTAACAGGAACTGCTGAGTGATGGAGTTTCAATTAGTCGGAGAAAAGAGCGATAACCAGAAAATCTGAACACCAAACAGATAAACATACATGCTCAGGAGTAAGATAAAGTTGTCTAGCAAAGCAGTTTTCTTCTGTTATTCTACCCAGATGAGGATCAAGAACTGGTAAAAGCAAAAGATGCAGATATGAAATTTTAAGGAAATTCTGAAATTGTACCATACATACCTTCAACTGTTTGGTTCCCTTCGCAGTTTTGAGTCCTATGATTACATGGCTGATTGTTTTGCCGTAGCCCCCCATTGGATTTTCAGTCTCACATGGAGTTAGTTCTGTGACTTCTCCTTCATACACCTCCTTGGTCTCTTTAATCCTTAGTCCTGGAGGAAATTGTTTGGAAGCTTAATTACACAAATCTATGGCCATAAACACTCAGAAGCCTTCTACATTAACGCCAACAGACTTTAATATATTATTAGAGTTTGTTACATTTAATTGGAATTCTTTAATGCCAAAAGTTGAAAGATCAATTATAGTTCTCTTCTTTAACATTTGGTGTAAATATTCAACCTACGTCATGAGAGGGAAAGCTCAGCCCAAGCTCTGATCCAAAAAGCAGTTTATTAAGCTCTAAGAAATGATTTTCTTTTTGCTGTGTGTTATTCATTCTTCAAGCAAATACCAGTATCCTATCTCTTTTACTTCCACTCCCAGAGGGCATTTGCCTGATTTATAACTTTACACTGAAGATAAACAGTTCATCAAAATTCTGAAACTAAAGATCAGTGACAAGAGTACAACTGCGAGTTGTACACAATTTTCATGCTTTCAGAAAAGTCCTATCAAGTCAGAACAGAGGAGGAACAAAGGAACTTCATAAAAAAAAAACTTTAAATTCTAAAGAAAAACTTACTGTATACTATTTTTCAAGTTATAGGTGAGAGGTGAGCTAGACAAAGTCTAACAGAACCTGTTATAAAGCAAACTTAAAATTGTTTCAAAATAGGAGACAGTGACATTGTAACTTCACTGCTTTTCAGAGAGTTGAGAAAACACCACAGCATTCTAAGCCAAAATATCCTAATGGACTAGAAGTCATTTTAAACTGATAAATAATACAGAGCCAAGGAGATTTATGTTTAGACTGTCCCAAAGAAAAACCACTATCATCACCACCACAATTATGCAGACGTTCTAACTACAGAGAATTTCAAAGAACCCACATCTGAGGAGACTCTATAAAGTATTTTATGAGACACACATGCCATACCAAAAATAATGAATGGGCTGTAACAGGATATAAGGAAGTCATCCTGCCCAGTCTGAGCTATTAGGACTTTATAAAACTTTCCTTGTTCCTTAACTTTTCATTTTGCTTTGAAATAGATCAGACACTTCACCAGTAATCTTGAGCTGCTGATAGGGAAATAGAAAGGACTGACAAATAAGAGTCTGTCTCCCTCTACTGGACCCAAATTAAGGATGGGATTTGAAATGTGAGCAATAGTGGGTTTTTGGGATAATGTGGTAACTTCTCTGTAAGAAATATTTGCTTTCTCTTATTTAGCATAACCTGAAAGTTCTACACAAAGTTAATTCCAGAAAATTTTTCAAACATTTTTCAAGTATGCCAAAACATTAGATAAAAACAATTAACGAACCTTTGAATAATAAAATTGACCTAGACAAGGTTGCATCACATAGACTACATCTGCAAGGAACATTCAGTAATATGGGATTCTGTACAGTAAAACTCTCTGTGGTAAGATCTGGACACCTGCAGGCTTGCTTTTTCCCTTTTGTTTTGTTTTTAAACTTTCAGCATAAGTTCTACCCTGCTCCCACAAACTGCAAGCCATTCATGTTTGGGGCATGTTCCGCATGCTCCTAAATCACACCTTCAAGTTTCATTTCATCTGGAAAGAATCAGACTCAAGTTCAAATTCTGTTCCACAATACAAACCAAAGCTGAATCAGCTCAGAGTTTAACAAGATCTAAAACAAAGTAATCAACGTTTTGAATTTTCTGTTGATTATCTTTTGTTTTTAAATCAATCCGCATGCATCAGCTTAACTCTTAAAGGATTCCTTTAACTTAAACAGCAACATTTCCTAATTACAAATCAGAAGCATGAGCATAGGAAAGAAACTGCAGAATATTTCAAGTTTTGGCTCGAAGAAACTATGGACTTAAGTAATGCTTGTTTGATTTACTGGCAGTTAAAACACATAAATAGCATATTGGTTCCCTGTATGTAAGGGGCTATTCCAGTAGTTATTTTTTACTGCAACCAAACACTTAATGTTAGCTACTGTCATCATCCTGGCAGGCTGCTAATGAGTTCTATAGAGCACTAATCCCTCTCAGCTGAAGTGTTCTTTTTTAGCCTGTACAATTCCATCTTCTCATTTCCCGCTCCATGTTTTTATGTTTCTTACGTATAACAAACTACCTCCTATATTCTAAACAATGCTTGGCCATTTGACTAAATCAAGTGTGTTATTAAATGACTCCCAACATTAAAAATCTGGAAACTCTCATTTGCCTGTTTCCTCATGCAACGATGGGTTCAAGCCAGTCAGTCTCTCCTGTTTCCAAGAACAAAAAAACCCTGATATTAACATCCCTAATCATTTTTACAATTTGAGCTGTCTAAAGCCCCTTAAAGTAAAATGTACAGGGAAACAGATGATGCATAGACAACCTGCAAGTACCGTTTCATACCAAACAATAACAACAAAAATTAGGTGCTGATTGCCTGAGATTTTTTTTTTTTTCTTGCACTCAGCCACAGCTGACGCTGCAGTGTGCATATAAAATCTTTTTTGAGAACATGCACCCTTTTAAATTATTTATTTGCCAGGCAGGTGATCTAAAACCTAACCAAGATTTAAACATGACTGGAAAATGTTCCATTACAAAAAAAACAGTGGATCCTTTAAAATATTTGTTTCTTTTTTTACACTGATAAAAATATTCAATAAAGGTTGTGTTACGAAAATGTGACATAGAATTCAACAGAAAGGAATAAAAGAAGTTCCATCTTTCATGAACACCAATATTTGTTTAGAAGTGTCTCTCTACTGTCATTCAGGGATTGCAGGGAACTAACAATGTAGCTGGCTGTTAACCCGAGAGTTTAAATACCGCTATCTCTAGAAATGACAACAGGGATGGCAGAAGTTTCATCTGTTGGTTCAAGTTTCCAAATCTCTGACAGGGAACTTCATCACATCAAGGAAATATTGTAGACTACTCAGTCTCTGGCTTCCCTCCCCCAGGCCCTGCCAGATTCACGGTAACTAGACCAGAGACTACTGAAAGTTGCTTTCTTACAAAAATGAATGGAATACTTTTATTTGGTTGCAGAACTGAGAGACCTCTTCACCACCCCCAAATACTCAGATGAAGTCAGAGAGGAAACATGGCACAGAAAGCAGGAAAATTAACTGTTAATATGTTCGGTTTTTCAGTTAGGTCATCTTTAGGCAATCCTTATACAAACAACAGCCACTTTAACTGCATTTATCAGCTGTCAGCAAAGATCGTCAAAGAGATTTTAGCTATTTAGCGAGCTTGCATTGCAGATTTACCCAATTTACATTGAGTTTGTAAAAGCGATCTAGAATTGAGGAAGATATTAAGTTATTTATTTTGCTGGCATGGAACTTCCTCTATGCTTGCTGGAATACTAAGCCAGGCTAACACTGCCACTTGAGAGTCCCTGAACAAGGCTGCTTGCTCAGTAGGGTGAAACCACTAAAATAAAAAAAGGAAAGAGCATTTTGATGTCTACAAGTATTTCTGCTAATATAAGAAACTAAAAATAAGTTTTCTTTCAGATTTCCGGAGTCACAGGTGACATCAGGAGACGAAACCTGGAGGACGTGAAGAGATTCTGGGGGAGCAGAGTAAGTAAAAATAACTATGACACAAATATTTATATCCAGAAAACCTTATTGACTCCATCAAGTGTGGGAGAGATTCCCCAAATTAAGATCAGCATTGAAGAAAAGTTCATACCACGATCTGGAAACCACCATGACCACCAAGATTTTTTTCTTTTTCAGATTAGTGGAAAAAAACAAAGCATTGTGTAAATACTTAATTTTCTGTTTTTCTGAAACTTACCAATTGCTCGTCTGAAGTTTTCCATTAGAACTTCTGTTTTCTTGATTTCAGTAGAATAGACCTCACTCCCAACCATAGGACAAAAGGGAACTTTACTGCCAAGTTCCTGGGCAATAGCTAAAGCCAAAGCAGTCTTAAAAAATGGAAAAAAAATTAAAAAAAATAGGCATTTCATTTTCATGAGGATTCCTTCTGCACAAAGTTAACTTTCCTCATCATATCACCTTCAATCTATCAGCTACCACTCGTGTATTATAACTGCTCTGACATCTCTTATGTATAACAAACCTCTCCCACCAAAACAAATTAGACACGCATTAGGTGACTTCTACCAAAGACTTATAAACACTGTAAAGGAACAATATCAGACATTTGAATTTAACATCTTATACAAATGAAACAGCAAGGGGAAAACAACCAAAAGAAAAAACTATTTAGGCTTTTAATATAAAATTAACTTCTAAGACTCTTCTTCAGAAACCACATTACCTATGTGTTTGGCAACCTACACGAGGCGCTTTCACACTAATGATGCCTGCACAAACCAGAGCATGCTGTCAATGTTAATGACATGGCAAAAATTAAACATAAAGCAGGACACCGTGTCAACGCCTTAATGGAAAAAAAAAAAGAAACAACGGTAGATGAAGACAACACGTAACCACTATTCTAAAATGGTTGCGACAGCACATTCAATTAAGCTGGATTTCAGAGGACTTTATTTCTTACAAAAATAAAGAAAAATAAAATATCGGGATACCTTGCCAGTTCCAGGAGGTCCTGCCAACAGCACAGCTCTGCCAGCCATCTTCTTGCTTTTGATTAATTCTACTATAACCCCACAGGCCTACAGGATAAATGTTTGCACCATTAACAAGAGTATTGTTAAAATATATTTAATTCCAGTAATACTAGATGCGTTTAGAACTACTGATCTTCTGAGGCACTAAAAATAAAGTGGATTTCAAATTTATGCATAGGAAAAGTGAGGGAAGAAGAAAAAAAAAAATCACTTCTTACAATCATTATATCTGACACGTTAAAAAATAAATCAGACAGACATGGGACAACAGAACTCAAACCAAAGAGCACAGAGTCCTTTCTCGTCCCAGAGCTGCACGCAGGTATCAGGGCTTAAAAACAGAGCAAGGAATTTCTGCCTTTCAGAAACACAGAAGAGCTCCAGCACCGGCCCAGGGCCGGAGCCGGGCATGAGACAGCAGCCCCAAGCCCCCAGGAGCAGATCGCTGAAGTCGGAGGGTTTCGCTGCCCGTGGTACCTCCATAAGTACACCGCCGGCCCGGAGGCAGCTCGGCAGCTAACGAGGGAAGTCACAGCGGCGGGGACCGTCCCACCGCCTCAGGCGGCAGCAGCAGAGGCAAAGCCTTGCGCTCGCTACCGAGAATTACAGAGAGGAGGTAACGGCGAACTCACGGCCCGGGCCTGGCCCCAAGGCTCCTCGTCAGCCCGCGGCAGCGCCAGGCCGGGCCCTCACTCACCTCCCGCGCGTTCTCCTGTCCCACCAGCCCGGCCCCCGCCGGCTTGGCGGTGCCACTCTCGTCCAGCCCCAGCCCCTTGACATGGCTGTGGGCGGCGATGCGCTGGGTTTTTGAAGTGCTTTTCACCTCCTCGATCTTCATGGCGAGCCACCCCTCTCCCGCACGTTCACCCGCCACACGCGGCCCGCGCGTTACCAAGGCTCCCGGCGCGCGGCCTCCTCGCCCCGCCCCTCCGCGCCATTGGTCCGCGTGGCGGCGCTCCCGCTGCCGATTGGGTGGTGCGGGTGCCTGTCACCGCCGAGTGGGTTCATATTTTCAGGGGCCGTCTTCGCGCTTCCGTGTGCGCCGCTCTCAGAGGGTCCGGCTGCGCGCGGGCGCTGTGGGGAGATGGGCCGGGGTCGAGTGGGGGCTTCACGCTCGGGTGGGCCTCGCTGTCATTTTGCCGTTACCTTTGTACTAGTTAAATAATTACATTTCATGTGCCCAAGGCAGCACTTGAGGCTTTAACTTCACTTTTTATACAGTATGTCTGCAACATCTTCCTCCGGAGCTGCTGAACTGACGGAAGAAACACTTCATCTCGGTGGGCAGATCCATGCCCTCAGAGCTCTCTTGTTTAACAGCTCTCCCACCAACATCGCCCAGCAGCCAGGTGTGGGCTCAGCTGCAGTGCTGCTGCATCTCAGAGGGTCTCGGAGCGGGCTTTTCCAGTGGCTTCTTATTGGTAGGTTTTGGAGTTACTCATAGAATCTAAGATCATCTAATCCAACTGCTGACCCACCACCATGCCTGCTGACCACATCCCTCAGTGCCACATCTCCTCGGTTCTTGAACGCCTCCAGGGACGGTGACTCCACCACTTCCCAGGCAGCCTGTGCCAGCGCATTACCACTCCTTCTGAGAAGAAATTTCTCTTCACATCTAGCCTGAAAGAAGGGAATCTTCTCCTTCCAATATATCATGGTTGATGATAAAGCAATGTCCATGTCCTAATGCTCAGTGTTAATGGGCTAACGTGGTGTGCTGCTGCTGATTCTGCTGCCACGACTGCCGCAGGCTGCCAGGCAGAGCTGCAAAGCGAAAAAATGTGATCCAAAACAGGAGAGCTGTTTTTGGGAAGGAAGCGTGGGCATCGTGGCCCAGGTCACAGAACTCTGGAGAAGACTGTTATGTGCCATTCATTCCCTTTTTGTCTCACAGCTTCTGTTAGTTTTGATTTAAATGTCATTCAGCTAAGTATGCTATTTGTTTTTTTTCTGCTAACTTGTTCTGTCAGTTTATATTTACATAATCTAGTTTAAAACTAATTACAATATAATTGCAGACATATGTAGTTCAACACCTTTGTAAGGATATCCTCTTATTTCAACTCTTGTAGCTAAGAATTTTTCAATCTAATAAATACAAGCTATCCTTTAAATAATTAAAAAAGCATGTATACTGTTGGACCCTATACGTCCTTCCAGGGTCATATTAGTCTCAGAATACAAATGCCTAATATGTACTGAGCTGCAGACATTTTTTTTCTGTAAAAGAGCAAATATACAACTTTGATTTCTCTAGTGGATTGCGCTCCCGCAAGTGCTGTGGGTATGTCTGGTCAGAGTTCAAGTTTCTGCCAGTTCTGGAAGAATAATTAACAAGGCTTGGAGGAGCTCTGAGGGCAGTGATATAGTTATAGCAATAAGTCTTATTTCTCTTTGGTGAAAGTGAGTGTATAGGAATATGGATGGCAGAAATTATAATTCAGAGGAAATGTAAAGATCAGATATGCTGCATAAGAAATACTAATTTATTTAGAGATTTTCTGATAAAAGTGGGCAGCACTTATTTATCCAAGAAGAAACAAAACTGGAAGCTTTTCTAACTGTCTAATTGTTTCTCTACAGCAATATGGTGTCTTAAAGATAGATCTGGGGCCTAAAAATTCAACCTGCTAGGGACCATCTTTCCTCATCATCTGCTGCCATAGTTAAGGTACAATTTTAGTACTGATATGCAGAAATCATTATGAAAATGGGTTGGCTTTCTATTTGCAGTACAAGTGGGTATTTCTCTCTATATATATATGTTACAAAAGTAAACAATTGTGTACATGATAGATGCAAAGCTGTCTTCTCCCTCTTACTTGTTCAGATTTGTACTACTGTTCATAAACTCTGAATGGTTTGGCACATCTCATTGTATTGATTGTTTTACTCATTCCACATGTTCTTTGAGCATTGCACTGAAACTGCAGTTGCAGGGAGGAAAGTACATTTGGGTGAAAGAAAATAAACAACAATCCTTTAGACCACACAGGATCAATTGTTTATTTGTCAGAAAGAGTGAAGTAGAACTACTGGAAAGTTTAGGACTGAACTTAAATAGCGTAAATGATCTGTGATAATTGATGTCTGATGTGTTATAATGCATTAGTATGAGGAAATACTGAACCTCAACATGATTTTTGTGATTTTGAATAGTTAACATATCGGTTACAGGGGAAGAGTAACATTTTGCTGTAAATCATGAGTCATCTTTCTCCTTTGCCCATGCCACCAGACAGAACATAAGTTGGTTGTTAGACCATTCTGCCCATCTCGTGTTATGAGTGCTTTGAGTATAATTTAATATTTCACTAGCCAGTTAACCAGAAAAAATAATACCTGTCACTAAAGGTCTGAACTGTTATTCCCCAGGTTTAATCAACTCATTTTACCAACGTTTCTTTTCCCCCCCTGTTTGAGGTCTCCTGTTTGGCACAGACGTCATGTGATACCCGATGTGGGAGCTGGAGACTGGAGAGCTGTTTTCCTAGTCTAAATGTTTGAGGTTACAGGACGTGGCCTAGTTTCACATAAGCTTTCAAATTTCAGTGGGACATGCTGAATCCTGAAACTGTCAAATAGTGTATTATTTTTGGAGTGAGAGAGAGTACGTGTATGTAAGTGTGTGAATGACCTTCACATTTTTACCCTATCCCAAAAGTCTGACTTCCTGCCCTTTCTCCCATGAGTCCATAAACTTTAGCAATTAAAGTGAACACTTTTTAAGGAAGAAATTTAGTGCAGAAGGGAAGAACTGGAAAGGGGAATGGTGTATTGAGGAGAAAACAAGGACAACAGAGAAATGCTATAAACTGATTGCTTCATGATGATATTGAAAAACACGAAGAAGTTGAGATTCTTTAATTTTGCCATTATCCCCTTTCTGTCTTAGTTAGGTCAAGATCTTTGTGTGTGTTTTATTTTCTTTCCTGCAAATGAAGCTGAAAGGTTTTTCCTACCTGTCATCGAAGCAAAAGGAGTGATGACTCTTAACAAATGACATCTCTTAATTTCCAAATCCTTAATTAATTCTGCAGACTTTATAAACAACTAGAACGGATGGCTCTTACCACTGAATAAAATAGTTCATATCTCCATCATACCTCCTCCTTGCTATTGGTGTATTTGTTTTACAGGTACCACGTGCACCATGATCTTGCAAAAAGCTGTGCCTTCAGGTGATGTATAGCCAAATTTGAACTACAGACTATAAATTCCTGGAGGCAGAGGCATGTTCTGAGTGATAACAAAACTGTGGACACTGGAGCAAACTTATCTTTTTTTGCCACTAAAGTGCAAGTTCTTTACACATAATTTCCCTTCCATACAAGGACAAATGCCTTCTCCATCTAGTGAGTTACCAGTCTTTTCTATATCTAAAAGAAGAAAAAGTAAGAATAAGCCAAAGTTCCCACCTGATATCCCTCTTACTCGCAGGTCAGATTTTTTTTTTAATCTTTCCTCATTACGTCTTAGCAAAACCAATTTTTTTCCCCATGAGTTTTGTCCACTATCCCTTTGGTTACTGTCAAAGCAAAGCCAAAAGCAAAAGCTCTTTGCTTTATTGGTAAGTTGGCAGCCCAAGCAACATGGTCATGCCTGAGCTCTTGCTGTAGCCTATTAGTTTGTGTGGGCCATTGAAATGGGCATTTCCTTTACCTCACTCCCAGTTTTTACAGGAATTGTAGAAACTTTTAAGATTTCTGTGCTTTGTCAAAACTTGTTGAAAAATAGCAGTATTTCAAATGTATTGGGAGAGCTGCTGGATAATGGCATTCTGGATAATGTCTCTTCTGGTTGGGAAGTGGACCTCTTTGCACCTTTTTCTTCTTATCTAATAGTTGATGTTAAAAAAGAATTAAATTGTATGTAATATTATATAGGGATATCTGTGTGGATTATGATTGTGTAGGGCCTTTTCTTGTGGGAATAGAAGTATACTTTCCATTAACTTTGCAAGTATGTATTGATATAACAGCTTGAGACTTTTAGGGCAGTGAAATGTACATAAGCTAAGAAGCCTTATGATTAACAGGAAACTATTCAAAGCCTGGGAACTTGGTCTGAAAAGTGACATTATGCTTGATTCAGTTCCCATGACAGAGCTCCCATCAAGCTGAACTATTCTGCTAACGAAACCGATTAACCTGGTTAGCTCAGTATATTGGCAGCACTCCTTCTGAGTTCATTTCTTTCCTTCAGGGAGATAGTTGTCTTTCAAATAGCAGTGTGCACTAGGAATGTCTGCTTTTCTTTTTTTCTTTTTTTTTTCCCATCATTGAGTCATTGACTAGCATCTAGACATCTGTGTGCTTGGTGACGAGTGGTAATTTGTACCTGGACTTAAAGCTCTGCAAATCGTTCTGTAACAAAACTGTTGTTATATGGAGGAATTTTCTTTGTAAGAATGCCTGGAGTTTAGAGTTAACGCTTCAACTAAGTCCATGGTGCTGAGAATAACCTTAGGAAAGCCACAGAATCATAGAATCATTAAGGTTGGAAAAGACCCACAAGATCACCAAGTCCAATGCCAACCCACCCCCCCCATGCCCAGTGACCACGGCTCTCAGTGCCACATGTCTGTGGCTCTCGAACAGCCCCAGGGATGGTGACTCCACCACCACCCTGGGCAGCCTGTTCTGGCTCAGTTTTCACGCTTTCAGGACTCAAATGCTTGTCAGCCTCTTTGGTGGGTTGTGTTACTGGTGGTGGTGGTTTGCAGGAGAGCTGTTCAGTACCACTGCTCATCTTGATTATTCTTAACTCCATCAAGGTATGCTTTTCAGGGAGCGCCCTACACAATATACTTACAGGAAAAGGAATTGCACAAATCCAGAAATCAGTGAGCAAGTGGGGGAAAAAAAAAAAAAAAAAAAAGGAATTACCCAGATCTCGACCTGCTTTTTGCTTTTGACTTCAGAATGTCTGTGCAACTTTAAAAAGCCGGAGTTCAGCCCGAGTGGCAGCTGTGAGCGGCTATCCTTGCAGGCTGGGGCCGGGGCATTGCGGAACGGCGGTGGCGGGGCGCGCGTTGCCGCAGGGGCGCTGTGCGGACGGACCGCACGGGTGCAGCGCCGCCATGGCCGCCGGCTCCGCGCAGCCCCGCGTCCTCAACGTGAACGTGGGAGTGCTGGGCCACATCGACAGCGGCAAGACGGCTCTGGCGCGGGCGCTGAGCACCACCGGCTCCACCGCCGCCTTCGACCGGGCGCCGCAGAGCCGGGCGCGGGGCATCACGCTGGACCTGGGCTTCTCCTGCCTGCGCACCGCGCTGCCGCCGCAGCTGGGCCCGGGGCCCGGCGAGCTGCAGTTCACGTTGGTCGACTGCCCGGGGCACGCCTCCCTCATCCGCACCATCATCGGCGGTAAGGGGCTCCCCACTGGCCCCGCTCAGGGCCCGGGGCTCCGGGTGGGACTCGGGGCTGTCCCCGCTGCCTGGCTCTGCCGCGGCCCCTGTTGCCCCTCAGATAAACCCTGCTCTCGCAGATGAGCTCTGTAAGCGCGACTTCCTTCGGGCCGGCCCGCTCTGCTTACACGCGCTCGAATGAAAGTTTCCCCGTCTGTGAGACCTGGCTTGCTGTTTCTAAGGGCAGCGCAGCTGCTGCTTTTCCCGTGCCGAAGCGGCCAGTGTGACGTGCCCTGTGGTTGGAGCTGTGCTGCACCTGTTGGACGTGCGCATGCTGAGCTCTTCTGCTGAGAGCTCTGACACGGGAGTGTTCGAAGCATTAAGTGGATTTTACTCATTTTCCATTGCAGCTTCGTAGGTGATGCATGGAGTTGATTCTGGCTTGCTTTAGGCAAGTTCACATTGTTCTGTGAAAAATAGGACCTGACCTGTCTCTTGCCCAAAGCTGGGAGGTGGCTATGTGTGGCTAAGGACGCACTGGGGATTGTGGCTGCAGCAGTGTGAAGTAGGCACGGGTTGGTCAGCTGAAGTACAGAGACTTCTGAAAAGTCATTTCTCATGCATCTTCTATGCTAGTGTCTCCTTAGTATGGAGTATCAGCCTCCTAGGTAACTAGTGGTAGGACAAGAGCTAATGAGTGAGTGGGCTCTAGTTGCCCTGTGGGAGGTTCAGGTTGGATATTAGGAATAACTAATCAGGAAGAATGGTGAGGCGCTGGCAGAGGCTGCCCAGGGCGTGGTGGAATCACCGTCCCTGGAGGTGTTTAAGAATCGTGGAGATGTGGCACTGAGGGATGTGGGGTTGGGTTGACGGCTGGACTTGGTGATCTTAGTGGTCTTTTCCAACCTTAATGATTCTGTGATCCTGTGCCTAAAGATAGAAGGGGAGCTGCAGCCCCAGGCAGTGTGAAGTAGCCACAGGTTGGTCAGCTAAAGAACAAGGAGTTCTGAAAACTTATTTCCCATGCATTTTTTATGCTAGTGTCCCCTTAGGACCAAGGAGGCAGTAGTTCTGCCATGCAGTGTGTGTTTCCTGGCAGCTGGACTGAGGTTCAGACTAATTCTCTCCTCTTGGTGTATGAATCAACCCCTTTAGAGCAGACGTGTGAGTGGTGTTAGCAGTGATAACACGGTACTATTTGCATTTCTTTTGGATAGAACAATAAACATTTCACTCATTTCTTGATTTCTGCAGCAGCGTCACTAACGTGTGCTCCGTAGCTGCAAGGGTGGAATGGCTCAGTGCCGAAATCCAGAAATCTGTGTTCGTCTTTTGTGCTTTACAATCAGTTAGCGATCTTAAGTGCTTGTAAGCACCTGATTATCTTCTGGAGAACTAAGTGTATTTTGGCAAATGGTAGCTTTTCTTGGACAGGCTGACAGAGTGACTGGTAGATAGGCATTCCTTTCTCTAGGAAGCAACTGCTCTGAGGGGTAAACTTTTCTTGAGGTCTCCAAAAGCCTGGGGAAAAATAGCTTTTGTTATCGCTTATTTTGGGTGCTGTTTAATACATAGATTTTTTTTTTTTAAATTGCTTCCTATTAATTGTTTTTATGAAGATATTGGAGCATTTAGTCACCACTACTCACACTGGTAGAATAAGTTATTCAATTTATGTCAGTGTAAGGCTGTGCTGGGAAAGGATGTGGGCTAGACTAGTTGAATAGCGGTATTCTTCTCAGCAAAAGTGATTCTGTACAGGTAGCAATTCAGACACATAAGTATGTCAAACTTGCATAGTTCCAATTATAGCAGATTACATATTCTAGTGAATATTCTTGATTTTTTTTTTTGTTATTAGTATGACAATGCAATTCTATATATTAAGAAACAGAATGGCAGAGCAAATGCAGTATTGTGTTAATACTTAGAGCTAGAAGTTTCAGCTGCCTTCTCAGTAGCATACACATAAATCTTGATATTGGATGCTCCTTTATTTTTACTACCAGGTTTAAAAAGTGAGACCTTGTTGTTAAAACCTGATCTGTGCTGGTGGGAACTATTTGGGACACTTGCAATTTTAGTATGTTTTGGTGAAATTCAAACTGGAGTATAGCATGTCCTGTGTAACAGGATACATCCTTCAGTTTTTAGGCGTCACTGTTTCAATATTGCAACCTTGTCTGAAACAGAAAGCCAGGCCGCCCAGATCATGGTACTTTAAAATTTAGATTGAGCACTCGTGATTAGGAAGTAGAATGAAAACAGTTTGCTATTCCATTTTCATTGCAACCTCAAACGCTGTGGTGCTTTTGTTATTTTTTCTTTAATCTGTTTTTTCCTTTTATCATAAATTTTCTGTACTGAAAGCTTTAAAATAAAATATAAGAGCGTAGTACTTTATCTTCCTGTCTTTATTCTGCACTTTGGATTTTCCACAGCTCTTGAAAACAGTGCTCTTTGCTATGTCCTGAGATAGCTGTGGATGCGAGTTAGCCTGCAGAAAAATGGGAGATGGGGGGCTGTGAGGAAAGGAGCAGGATGTGAGGAGCTGGAAGGGTGATGGGTGACGGGAGGGCTCTGTAGCAGCCTTCTCTTCTGTGTTACCCTCATGTGCATGCGGCTTTTGCTGTTGAAGCTGCAGGTGTGAAAATATGCAACTGCATGCTCTTATTTGAAGCTGCCCCCTTCTCTCTGAAGGCTTTATAAATTAGTCGTCTCCCCATCGACTGCCCCCATCCTACGGGATCTCTGGGTATCGCACTGGGTTTATTCATTTTGTCCGGTCTGCCACCAGACAAGCTCAGGAAGTTCCTTCTTGGGAGCTTCTTCCCAGCTTCTTAGGAGAAAGCAGTGATGTCGTCTCAGCCCTTCTCTTCCCCAGTGTGTTTGCCTCTGTTCTCCTAGCCTGTCTGCTTGTGGCAGCTCCATCCTCTCTAACTGCCATCTCTTCTGTGCACCCAAAATACTCGAAGGGTTAATTCCTCTGCTGTACAAGGCTGACAAATCCACTCCCAGACTCACTGAAACTATTTGCTGTTCTTTAATGTATTTTTGTCTCTAGCTAATTCTTGAAGGATGTTTTTTGTGGCCGAATCTAGTATTGCATTTTGGTCATGCTACACTAGGTAGCACTTGACCTTGCAAATACTTCTCACAGTCATTCACAGGATGCTTATGTAGAGACAATACCTTAGGATTCAGTGAGTGCAGAATATTTGAGCAGTAACCAGATGGAATGGAAAATGGAAGTCATATTTCATTCTCTGTGGCTGCATTTTTCTTACAAAGCCTGCCCTTGAAAAGTAAACATATCAAATGTTAAATCAAAAGTAGTGGGTTTTTGTTGTTGTTGTTTTTCTGTTAACCTGCATGCTAGGAATTGGAAATGCTGCAGACAGTTCCACCCAAAGTGCTTTCTTGTTATCTGGAAGATGACAGTCAAAGGCTGGAATGGAATAAGTGAGAGCACTTGACTCACTGCATTGTGGTTTTCACATGTGTTTAAGCCATGCTGGTTTATTCCTCAACTTTTGTGGGTTTGATGTCGCAGGAAGGTGTATTGTGGATAGCTGTATACTTTGGACTGTGCCATGTACTTCATGTATGTGCACTGTTGTTCTGAACAGCAGGAAGACAACTTTTTTCAGGTAGTTTATAATAATTTCAAGATTGTAGCAGAGGGTTATCTTACACATAATAAGTAGTGCAACAAGCAAAATGTTTGTATTTATAGCTGTTGGAAGTCAGATTGCTTAACAGAAAACAAATCTGAATAACTGAATTTTAATGGTCAATTCTTTGGCTTGTCACAAGCGACACGAAGCATCTGCATCAGCCTTGTGCTTGCCTTCTGCCCTGAAGGAATGACTGCAAAATGCAACACTGCTTTTTTTTTTTTATCAGGGCTGTTTTTTGTCTATTGCTGTAGAGATCCAAGTGATGTTTTCACAGAATTTCACACCAAAATGAGGTTGTTTTTATTGCAGTGCTATGGATTTTGTGTGTGATTTTAAAGCTTCCATTCTTGTGTTGAATCTCAGCTCTCCAGCGTTCCCCAAAGCCGATGTTGCCTTCATCATAGTAAAAGGAGACTTGCTTTTACATTTGTTTGCTGCAGACCTGTGCATCCAGAAGGGTCTCAAATGAGTTCAGCAGTAGGGGATGCCTGCAGAGAGGTTACACGAGTTAATCTTCCAGGAGAAATTCAATCCCCATATTTCATTTTAAGACCACTTTGCGTAGCAAAGTAGTTTAACCAGTAGCAGATTTTTTTTTACTTGCTGATGGTTAATTTCATGCCCTACAAAGGGTCAGCACACTAATACAGAAGAACATGATTACTTCACCCCAGCTTCCCCCACACGCACGCAGCGAGGGGATCCTGCAGTGTTTGTTTTGGGGGAGCTGTTGTCGGATGCCCTTTCTGTTCTGTTTTGAGATGGGTTCTCACAAGAACTTCTACAAAAGAAAGTTATCTTTTTTTACCCTATGAAGTTCAAAGGACAGAGCAGCCTTAAAGCAGGCTTTAATTGGAAAGCTACTGCTTGACCCTAGTTGTCTAAACCTGTGGGGGAATTCTGGCAAACTTGTAGTTTTGTAATCCTTATGCCTGGCTGAACCTTTGACCTTTTTACTTTATAACTAGAGCTTCTTTGTCACCGTTTGTCCCCGCAGTTCCTTTCAAAGAAAACTGCCTCGCAAGTGTCTGTTTCCACTTTGCTGCTGTGTTCTTTTAAGGAAGGGTATTAATTCATACCTGATACATCGGAGGGGCCAAGACTTTTGAACTTGCCCAAGAGCTTGGGGAGGGGGAAATGAGCATAGCGAAAGCATGTCTTGCTGATGCAAATGAGTACAATGAAAACAGTCTTGGGAGATCAAGGGAAACGTGGGCTTGCTACCAGCATTCAGATTCAGTCAGATGCAGATTATTTGTAAGATTAACATGGCAGCAAAGGAAAGTACTTTTATAACAGATTTGTTGTTTTGATGGGTTGGTTGCAAGCTTGTAAGAGGATTTGCAAACTCAGTGTTCTTCTTGTGCTGTTGTCGAGAAAATACACTGCCATCAGTGGGAACTTTTGCTTATTCACACCTTTGTGGAGACATGTCATTTCCTCATTTGCTCACCCAGAATGGAAAAGAAAAATAAAGTAGAATTCCATAGTTTTAAGGTGTTTGCGTGTATGGATGACTCTAAATTTGTGTGGAGGTCTCTTGCTGTTGATTAACAACATTGAGGGAAAACTTATTCTCTGAGGAAAGAGCGCTTTGTGTTGTTCAGCGGCTGCTGTTGTGGTCAGAAGGGTCACTGTGGGGGTTTGGGGACCTGCCTGCCAGCTTGAACTGGGAACAATGCGATAAGCTATCTCATTAAAATTATTAAGCTGTAGGTCCCACATAATGTATTTTGTATTCCTGAGATTTATGCAGCGGAAATACTTGTGAGTCAAGAGAGATTTTGGCTAGTTTGGAACTAGCATTAATGTAAATGGTGTCTAAACCCTGTTAAGTTTGTTGGATTTGTGGTGCTTGTAAACTGCTGACATTGTATTAAAAATGCAAATTAGCTTTATTTCTGTGAATGAAAAGCCTTTCTCTAGAAATTGAAACAGTGTCCTTTTTTTAACACACTTTCAGGAATTTGCTTGGAGCCTGATACTCGTCTGACAAATTAAAGGAGTATTTTTATTGAAATTTCTTAAATTAAAGCTCTTTTATTTCCTTATTGCGGAGCTATGCGTAAAGAGGAGGCAGCTGTTATAAAAACGGGACTGCCCTACAATGCCCTCTCCCCAACCCCCCGGAACACAACTTTTTCTACAGGATATCACAGTGCACAAGAGGGCAGCATTTGCTTACAATGCAGGATCCCGATGATAAGTAGGTAGGGTAACAGGTCAGTGTGGATGAAGTGACCTTACTTTGAAACGAACCAACATTATGTGGAAGCTTTGGAACTCAACTGTGGCGTAATTTTCCCCTTCCTAAAGAAAATGACCTCTGTGTTTTAAGGAAGGTTAGTCTTACTTCATTTACAACTTGGATAGCGTTTTTTATACCTTAAGCAATAAAAATACATGGAGTGTTGTCTTACACTGCATGACAAAAGCAAGTAGCACAGATGAGATGAAACAACTAGGTTTCGCAGAAGTTGGATGTGAGGGGGATGGCTCTTAGCTAGCTGAACTTGTAAAGCAATTGAGGATGTAAGAGCTGTGAAATTTAGTGTACACAGCTACTTTTTCTTCTCTGCTTTCCCACATTATTTAACTCTGCAAAAGCAAGGTGGCTGTACTAAATCTATTTTGAATTGTTTCTGTGTGGTATAGGACTTGTGTGAGATCAGGAGTAGAGTCAAACTTGATTTTGCCTGTGTACCAGAATACTGGAATACATGGAATTTTAGTCACTATCATAACATTAATTATTCTACTTTTCCACTGAGTATACATTATTTTTCACTTCTGTGTGTAGTCATGTTTTTTGAGTGCGGTAACAGTGAGACTAGCCTTCTTGTCTGCTACGATTTCTGCGTTAAGCTCTCTTCTGCTTTTTTGGCTTGGAGCTGACTTCCCTATTATTTACAATAGATTCAGCGTGCTTCTAAACCACACATCAACTGTTAAGCAGTAGTAGAGAAGAAAGCAGTCTTCCTTTTGTCTTACGGGTTGAAAAGTTTAAAAGAAAGCCATCACCTTCTGATCTTAAAAGCTATATTGAGTAATTGCATTCTCTTCTACTTCTCTTAAGAATTCCGTAAGAGATGTAGCATTCAGTCATATTCTGTTTTAACTAAGTGTATATCTTGTTCTGGAGATGTGATTTATAATTTCATTCTCCGTCTTAAATGTGGATTGTAAAGGAGTGGCTCTACTGAAACTTGTTTGAATGTTGACATTCTTTTCCTAATATAGCACTACTTTTCTACACAGCTGTTGAGTGGTTGTGCACATAGTTGCTTATATACAACAAAATTGGGCTAATTCACACTTCAGTGTTTGACACACAAATTTGACAGCTTCTCAGGAAAACATAATAACCAAGTCCTGTAATGGTGCTGACTAGTTCTGTTTGATCGTTCTCCCTATTGATTTAAAAACAGAATTTCTTTGTTCCATCATGCTGTGTGCTAGCATTCATCAAATAACTGCATGCCCTTTCATTTCATTTTTCCCTCATTTCTTCTAGCTTGAGTTTCCGTGAGCTGTTTGGGAGAGTGATCAAGCGTTATTAATCCTTTTGTAGATGTTTTAAAATATAAGCTATTGTCATGAAGTCTTGGAAATACCTGCGTAAAACCTATTTCAACTTACTGTAAGATAGGAAGTGTGTTTGTAATTAAAGTTGCCATTGTCAACATAAATTTAAAGCATATTTTTCATGGCAGTATTTTTGCTGATGATGGATACATTTCCTTGCTCAGTAGTCCAGTTTAGCAATTCACAGTGGTCTACTTATTAAACCGGTTTGTTGATTAGGTTCTGCTGTATTTGTTGTATGGCTTGATTTAGAAGCTGTCTTCAGCTGTTTCTAGATGCTAGATACAAGTGCTATGTATAAAACCCACTTTTAACAAACAGTTTCACTTGATAGAACCGTGAGCTTAACTTCTTTAATATATATTTTTTTACTAGCAGTAATAATGTGTGTTCTTTTATGACCGTTGTACTGTTTTTCAAAACCCTTACAATACCAAAATGCAGATGGAAAAATCTGGAGTATGATGCTGAAGCAGACGTGCAGCAGACCTCCCAGCTAAGAAAGCAAACCGAAGCTGCCCCCTAAAGTCATTGCTAAAGTCTGTGAGTGGGATAAAAAGTTGTTCCTGTGGTGTGGGAGAGAGCTGTTTTCTCTCTGTAACCCCAAGGTTGGCCTAGCAAGCTAAGGGCACTTCTTCAGTAGTGGTAACTTCCAGCTGGTTCTTGAATGCATTGTGTTCTTTGGGTCACAGCTCATAACAGAGCAAAATTGAGTGAGAGGTCCCGCAAAGAAAGAGTTGAACAGCTCGCGTGGTAACTGATTGTAAAGATACCATGCATTCTGTGAGGAAAATGTTCTCAGTGCTATCTGTAGAATTCAGATTAAATAGCCATTCTGAAATGCTTCCTTTAAACTGTTAGCTTCCAGAAGTGTTGCAGGCTAAGTAAATACCAATAATTCTTATTTCCCATCTCCTTATCAGTTATTCTACCAAAATGTTCTTGCACAGCCTATCTAATCTCTTCAAGTGTACATGAAATGGTTAGTGTTGGCTTCCAATTTGAATTACGATCTCTGTTTCAAACTTATGCTGATTAATTTTACATTAAATTGTAATTATCAGCATTACCAGCACTGGGGGTAGCTTCAAGTAGCCATTATATATGTGGAATATGACAGCAGAGCAGAAAAAAAGGGAAATAAAGCAGAGTTTAAACAAAAGTGAGCTGGTTGTATTCATTAGTACCTTAAGGGCAAATTATGATGATTTTTTTTTTTTTAACACTCTCCCGTACTAAGTTTGGATTTTGAGAATTTTAGAGTTTAGCCAGGTGAGCAAGCAGGCCCCTCAGCCCAGCCTGGAGAGATGAGGTGATTCATTTCGGGTTAATGATTTGTTTGTTTAAAAATCTATTTTCTTTCAGTTCTTGCCATAAAGGGATCATGAATATGTTGTTTAGTTGATTGTAGATCAGCTTTTTCTACAGCGCCGTAAAAGTGAATTTAATGCAATCCCTGTAGTGCTTTTTCGTCTTCTGTGCCAAAGTTTTCTTTTGCTTTTACGTCTTATTTGGGATGCAGCGTGTGGTTGGCATGTAATGGCAGTTGGTACTCTCAGATCTTAGTTGATCTTTTTAATTGTGGAATTTTGCCTCAATTTATAGTGCCATTTCACCTTTCTTTTATTTCCAGTGTATGTATTGTAGAGCAGGTGGGCATATTTTGGAAATGATTCCTGTATCTGTAAAATTTGAAGAGTCTTTGGGAACCTGTTGGGCAAGGAAAGCTATAGGAATATTTGGCAGCTACTGGTAGAACTATCTGCTTACATTAACCAGGGTCAGCAAGGGAAAATGTCTTTTGTCACAGACATTTATTCATGCTTAAAACTCCTCTTGTTATATTAAACACTTCCCTTCCAGCATTACTGCTTCGGAGAAGAAAGTTTCCAAAGTATGCAAAAGCTGCATTTCTGAGAAAGAAACAAAATAATTGTATTTTTCTGTTTTGGGATCAAGAGGGAGAGGGAAAATGGTTTCCTTGTATTTAACCATACTGCTGGATGGAAGACAAAGCTCGGTCTCTCTTGCTGACTAATGTCATCATCGAGGCATTTTTTTCTCCCACAGAGCAATTTTGTCTCCATTGAGACCCCCACAGCCATTGGCAAGGCTATGGCCCGAGATTAAATCTCATGCTTGGATGAAATTCTAATGACTGTAATTGTTTCCTCTTTTCAAGTCTGTGGTGCCTTCATCAAAGAGTGGTGCGGAAATTATGCATTTATGTTGTAAAAAGGGAGGTCACAATTACCTGAACCTGTGGTTGACTTTGGGGGATTCTGTGTTGTATTCTGGCAGTGGTTATCCACACTGACATTCTAGTATGTGAAATGATTTAAAGAGTGGCTTAGGGTATATGTGTAAGGGTATACATGTAAGGTCCCAGTCCTTCGGCCATCACACGCTGCTGGGCTGGTGCCTTGGTCATAGTAAGCAGTAAACGTGGCACAGGATAGGTGTCTGAGTGATGTGCCAGAGCCAATTCCCAGCATACTACAGCTGTGAGGTGGTGCTGGCTTTGGCTCCCCAGCTGGAGAGCGCTCAGAACGCGCTGAATGTCGCTGTTAGCGTGGGTGCTGCTGCTGGCATCTGGCACTGCAGGTGGGCTGGGTGTGGAGGCTCCAAGCTTGAACGTGGATACGAGAATACTGCATGTGGATTGCTTGCCCCGTGCTGCAGGGTTGAGATATGCATGTCTGTCCCACTGCGTGATGGAAAAATTCACATCAGTGTTTTGTGTTGTTTGATGTTATCATGCAGTTGTGTGCGTCCACAATTTTGGAAGCGTACTGTTCCCTAACTTCTTTGAAGATTTATGACAGAATTCAGCAACGTGCATTAAGCACATTTTTTTGAGTCATAATTGAGTTTTAATAGTTCATGAAGCATCCTGTAAAGGCATCAGAAGAATTGATCTAGGGGTGTTTCATTAGAGAATTAGAAAATTGTTCA